>NC_136489.1:109739712-109764712 GCF_053919585.1 Euprymna scolopes | reverse complement strand
GTTGAAAAGGCTTCAACTATATCTTGCCGCCATACTCACAAAACTGTTTAAGTGTTCCCTTAATGAGAAGTGCTTCATAACACCCTGGAAAACCTCACCAGTATGCCCTGAATTTAAGAACTCAGGTAATAAGTCATCTCCCTCTCAGTACAGGCGAATAATCTCCTGTGTATTATGTTGGAATCAATTTTAAATAAAGAAGTAGTCAACGACCTCAGCCGAAATAACCTTCTTAGTGACATGCAATATGGTTTCCGTTCTGCTAGAGCTACAGAAGATGTGCTAACGATTATATCTAGTAGGATTAGTGAATTTTTCGACAAAGGCTTCCTTTCTAGGGTAATTGCTGGTGTCCTTCAGGGGTCCATCCTGGGTTTACCTTTCTTCCTGATCTACATCAATTATCTCTCTAAACACATACTTAAATCATTCGTTGACGTCTATGCTAGTGATACGACCATCTATGGCAACATATCAAAGGCCGTAAATGACAAAGTTTTCTCTGATTCTCTCTCCTCTGATCTCGAACGTGTGGTACAGTGGGGGAAGAGGTGGCTGGTTACTTTTAATGCATCTAAAACCAAGTTCCTATCTTTACATAAACGCTCGTATCCCCATCTGGCATCAATTGAAATGGATGGCTCTCATCTAGGGGAGGCTCCATGTTTTGATGAGCTTCTGGGATTGACCTTCACTCCTGACCTGAAATGGAACACGTACATCGCCTGTTGGCAAGGTTGCTGGAAAAATGGTAGGAACCTTCTAACACTCCAGAAGATATCTCACTGCTGATGCAATTATCTATCTACATAAAAACTAAGTACGCCCAAGTATGGAGTACAGCTGCCACATCTGGGAAGGAGCTGCTAAAAAAGCCTATCCTGCCTAGACAGAGTACAAAATAGACTTCGTGGCTTAGTGGGGATGTCATTTTCTCTTCCCTGCAACCTCTCTTCTAAAGAAGAGACGTTTCGAGCCTGTTTTTGTTTTATCGTTATTTCCATGGCAAGTGCTCGTTTCAGCTCCAATCTCTGGTCCCACCTCGCTAATCTTTCACGATAAACACCCGTCTAGCTGAAACCTTTGTCAATTTTTCCCCATTCTTTATCTGTGCCTAAATCAAAACGCAGATTCCATGAATAAAGCATCTTTCTTAGATGTGCACGTCTCTGGAACTCTGTTCCTTTTGCCTATTTCCCACCTTACTACAACTTGGATGTCTTCACGTCAAACATGACCAACTTCCTGATAAACCATACCCTTAAGTAATTCTCTTTTTCAAATCTCCAATACTAACTATTGCTACAATACTATCCCATTGGTTACTGTACACGCAATATCCCTTATCCCCGAGTGGCTTGCGGGTCTTGATAAGTGGTGAATACCATGTAAATAATGTATGAACGCATGTATATATGTATGTTTGTATGTCTCGCAAAACTTTAGAGAGAGGTGACGGATTTTCACGAGATCGGTATCATTTTGGAGTGCGACACTTTGGACGACAAATATCCAAAATATGACCAAAAACATTAATATGTTCACACTAAACTGGGCACTTTCCATCGAGAGGGGTCGCTTTTTACGCCGATATTTCCGAAAGCCATCGCCTCTTTTGGATGTTCTAACCTTAATTTAAACCTACGTCACTTCCGGTTTGGCGATGGGCCAACAGCTGACACCTCACGTTTTACCCCGTTTTTTTCCTCCCTCGCAGTAGGGGTTCGAGCCTGCCTGCCTACCAGCACTTATTTTTTTGCGCTAGCAATTTTCTTTTTTTTTTCCTTTGTTCAACCAACATCCTTACACGCACCTACACCTTCTTTTCCGCACTCGCGTCACGGGTTCGAGCCTGCCTACTGTAGTTTTTTTTTTTTTGCTCAACACACACCTACGGGCAACGTCGGGCACCCATGTTAGTATATATATATATATATATATATATATATATATATATATATATATATATATATATATATATAAATCACAACATTATTTTTACACCAAGGTAATACAAATATTATTTATAATGACGATACACACACACACACACACACACATATATATATATATATATATATTACTTGTTAAGGGTGTTATTATTCTATCTTATTCCGCTTATATTCGTTCAAACAAATGATTATTAGTTATAACACCTCGCACGTAAACGTTACACTTGCATTATAAGAATATAACAGAATATGTGTTATTTAATTGTTTTTTTTTCTATGAAATCAATACAAATAATGTATATACAAAATGCGCCATACTGTCTTTTACCTTGATTATAAGTCGTATATATGTTTGTACACACACACACACACCACACAGACACCCCCCCCACACACACACACATATATATATATATATATATATATATATATATGATTGTTGAGCTGGATTAAATCCGACGATATGAAATAAAATGGAGGTGGAAGGACCTGGATACTCAACGTTTCGCCCGATCTATGCGGGCTTCTTCAATGACCATCCCTCTTGAAGAAGCCCGCATAGATCGGGCGAAACGTTGAGTATCCAGGTCCTTCCATCTCCATTTTATTTCATATATATATATATATATATATATATATATATATATATATATATATATATATAAAGTTCACTGTAATTTTAAAGACCAGACATGTGTAAGTTCTTTACCGAACGTATTTTTTCTTAAAAATTAAATTCTTTTGATATTTGTAATCGTAAAGATTTTTTTTAGGAGAATTTATTTTTTTAATTCTCTTGCGTGTCATGTTGGTCTTGATGTTTTCAGATGGATTGGCATGTCCTCAGATGGATTCTGAAGTAAGTTTTAAAAGTCGTGTTCACGTGTGATATATTTAGGAAGTAAACTATTTAAAAAGAACTGTTTATATAGTACATGAAATTTAAAGACCACAACAAAAAATTTTAGACCACAACAGTGCAAGTTTGGAAACAACTGGTGTCATATACTTTATTGAGATTCATAGTAAGATTGTCAACCATTAAGGCCAGCATGGTACGAAAGAGACAATAAAACACACTTCCTGGAAAAAAAATCTTTTACAATTTGACTTGGAAGGAATTTAGTTTTAATGAATCAATAGTAATATTAACAATATATGCACTTGCCCTTTCTTAAAAATAAATCTTAAAAACGTCAATTACCATATAAACAAAGCTTTTTAAACAGGGGACTTTCTTAATATTTTAACATATGCTCACGACCGTCGCCTTACAATGTATCGGATTTTAAAACCTCAACCTCGAAATCAATCTGAGCGCGTTCCAAGCATTAAAAAGGAAAACATACTATTTTACGATTCAACTTCGAAAAAATTTGCTTTTAATAAACAAATATGCTTATTAAAAACCTTGCACTAGTCTGGTCTTAAAAATCTTTAAATTTAAATGACTTCTTATTTAATTATTTTATCATATTTATCTTCTCTTCTTCTTTTTCTTCTCCTGTCCACTTCTCTTCTCTTCTTCTTCTCTATCTCTATCTTATCTCTTCTCTTTTATTCTATCTATCTATTCTTCGATCTTCTATTATTCTTCTATCTATCTATCTATCTATCTATCTATCTATCTTCTTCTTCTATCTTTCTATCTCTCTATCTATCTTCTTCTTCTATCTTTTATCTATCTTCTTCTCTTCTATCTTCTATCTATCTTCTATCTATCTTCTTCTATATAAATACGATGAACTCATTTTTCACGTCTTTTTTATTATAGATAAGATGAACTCATTTTTTCCCGTGTGAGTTTGACCTTAATAGAATGAAAAATCCAAAAATTACATGCAAATGTAATGTTCAAAAACTGCAGAACAGGATCTGACGTGTGCTATATGCCTATTACCTCTACACTTCTTCGAGAATCTTACATTCCTATACTTTTTTCCGGTGAGAGTACACCGCCAAAATCGGTAAGAATCAATGGAAGTTGTAAAACCTTTTCTCTGTATTTGATTCATCCTCCCCCCACTACCCGTTTACACCGTCTCTGATTCGTGCACAACGGACAATACGATGGAACACCGGTTGCGTAAAAAACAGGAATTATGTAATTTTAACTTTCATTTTCGACTGGGTAAAACGCAGCATTGAACCTAAGCGAATCGAAGATTTGTTTATGCCCTTTCTTTTTATACCTTTCTTGGATTTATTTATTTTCCCCTTCGCATCTCGCATTTTTTTTTCTGTTTTTATTTATTTATTTGTTTTTTTCCTGTTTTTATTTATTTATTTGTTTTCTTTTTTTACAAAACATGTTCGTTTTTTCTCCCTGATTTTCGCTTTTCGTTATGCCGATTTGTTATTTTTACTTAAAATAAGAGGAAACAACGGTTGCATACAAACACTGGAATCATGTCGTTATAACTTTCATTTTCCACTGGCTGAAACGCAGCATGAAAGGTTTATTTATGCCCTTTTTTCTTATACTTTTTATTTATTTATTTATTCATTTTAACCTTCGCTTCCGGCAGTGTTTCTTTCTTTTTTTTCTTCTTTTTTGTGCATACAAACACTGGAATAATGTCGTTTTAACCTCTCTTTTCCAATGGGTGAAACTCAGTAATTAACTTAAGCGAAACGAAGGTTTCTTTCTACCATTTCTTCATTTGTTTTTTTTTTCTGTTTTTCTTTTTCTTCGCTGACAGGTTCGGACGTTCGGTTTCTTACATGATTTGCGCTTTCTTTTCCCGATTTGTTTATTTAATGTACAAACAAAAACCAGTTATTAATCAAACTGGAATCATTCATTTTCGACTCCCGAATTATTTTTTTCTTGAAACACACCTTTGTTCGTTAGAACCGGCCAATGCCACTCTAACGTTCATTTGTTCCATAGTACTGGGCAACGCCGGGTACCAACGCCATTTTGAAATATTTCAAAGGATTCTTGACAGAATTCTGTTTACTGATGTTCGTCCTATAATAGTCAGCATTATAAAAAGTTGTAACATAACTCTTTAAGTGTCTTATAATAGGTGTTAATTTTGCACACAGAAAGATTTAAGTAAAATAGAAGTCCTACGTTTAGTAAATGTAAGAAAATTATAGACAAATAAATTAAATGAAGAGACAAAATACAAAAGAAACATGTTATTGCATTCCTAGTTAAATCCTGACATAATCCTTATAATCTACAAAGGTAAATAGCCTCGGTTTTAATTGGATAATAACTCAATGAGACAGCCAGCCACAATTCAGACACGCAATTTATATTCCAATGAAAGCCTCCGTAAATATAAATTATTTATGGAAATTGTATGCTCTGGATTGTTTTATGAGAATTCTAAAATCGTAATTTGATAACTCGAAATCTCAAATCGATATCTGCCTTTAGGCCAGTTTTATAAACCTGTCCCAACAATCGTGAATTTATATTGTATGATATGTATTCATATGGATAAAATATTAAGGCGTGATATCTCTATTTTATTAACTAGTCTATTTAAAGAATAATAACAAAAAAGTATCCATGCAACAAGTCATCGTTGTATACTAAATGTGGATTGAAATAAGCGACATTAAATATACCGTAGAAGACCGGAGTACTGTGGCCTTACGATACCGTTTTTACAGGTTAGGATGTGGAATACGATGGGTTTTTTCCAGACTCTGGTTACGGTCTTGTGTCCACTCTATGGTGTTATTTGTAATGTTATTTTTTTACTTTATATACTGAACTGTATTTTGTTACTAATTTTTCTCGGGGTTCTACTGTATATCGAAAAAGGTTTGACCGACGAAGAAAAACTTGAGCTTTGAAAAAGTACCAAAACACAAAGTAAAGGAGAAGATGCATAGAAAATACAAGTAATTTCTCTGTTAGTCTAGTATCATTATACTTGTATATTTTTTACAGTAGTTACAGAGACATCAATAATAAATTACTAGGAGGCAATATGTATATATATATATATATATATATATATATATATATATATATATATAACTTTAAACGGGACACAATAAATTTAGCGCTTTAGTAATAATACAGAGAAAAAGCCTAGGAGCACATTTTGCCAACAAACTCATGAGGAATCAACGTTTATATAACACAAAAATACCAAAACGAATTAAATTTTCATGAAAAAGCAAATACTCAGGGATATACGAAAACACAAATATAAGAAGTGTGAAATAACACACACACACAGATATATATATATATATATAATTATTTTTTTACTATATATATATATATATATATATATATATATATATACACGAACAAATAAGATGAAGGAGATAAAGAAATGATTAAAATATATCCCCGAGCAATACAAATGTCTTGTGAAATAATATGGGAGTGACTTCAAAATATTTAGATGGTTTTTAAAGTGACACAAGTTTAATATTAAAAACAATCTATTTTACATGCATTAACACAAGCTGGATTTTCAATTAGTTGTTGACCAATGACAGATTCCAAGGTGGATGATGAGCGAGAGCGACGTGGTTTGCCAAGTCTAATTTCCGTTGAGATATGTTGATTAATGCGTGTTTGCAAATTCCCGTATATCCCTGAGTATTTGCTTTTTCGTTATAATTAAAATATTCTGTTCTGAATTTCTCTGTTATACCAACGATTAAATCCTGATTGGTTTGTTAGCGAAATTGCCCCCTAGGGTTGTCTGCATTATTATTAAAGCGCTATATATATATATATATATATATATATATATATATACATATATATATATATATATATATATATATATAAACGGTTAAAATTTTCGAGAAATGAAAACATCAATGAACTTTAACAAAATTTATTCAAGAGTGTTCGAAATGACATGAACCGATATAGATTTTTTATTTGTTTTACATAAGCAGCTATATGTCGATACACATTCATGAGTATGTTTCGGTCAGCAAAGTAAAAGTAACAAGATACTTGTAAATGTGATAATATTTATATCGAATCTACTTATTTTATATGCAGTATTGCCCGACGAGGTCGTTAGTTGTTTGTAATTGTCTTAATTACAAACTCATAATATATATATATATATATATATATATAAATGCTTATTTAAAACAAATAAAGTATACATATATATATATATATATATATATATATATATATATATATATAGGCATATGTAGCCATCTACAAATAGACTTTTCGCACTATCACCGCTCTTCAATGAGGCTAGATAAGCAAATACCTCTAATACTTCTCTGTCTTTCTGTATCTCTGGCTCTCATATACATATTAGCAGAAGTAGCCGACTGGGTTCAAAAACAGCCTACAGAAAATGGACTGTGATTAATGAAAGTATGATAGGTTATGAAAAGGAGGGGGTTGTAAAGAGATAGGTTTTGATAATCAAAAATTTTACCCTAAGCAAAATATGATGAAAGTAAAAATAATTTTCGCGAAAATATATTTTTTTATATCAACTTTGTTTTCATTCGTAGCCAAGAGTGATCAACAAAATGATGTTTCCTTTCAAAGAGAAAATGTTATACATATAATAATATAAATATACAAGAAATAAATGTTACCATAGTCAATAAAAGATAATTTTATGGTAGAAAAGTTAATTGGTTTGTATTTTTAAGTAGTTTGTAATTTTTTTTCTGCATTCACGAACCGGCTAAGAAAATCAAAATGGCAGCGACCTTGAAATGCAGAGCCCTGTTTTCAATTTAAAGGAGGGCACCTGAGCATTCTGTGCTTACAATTTAAGAGAGTTCCGTCAATGTAAGGAATATTTATAAACATATTTTAATGTTTTCCGTTATTTTGTGCTTGAGGAATATTCGCTTATGGCATGTGCAGTTTATATAAACATTCATTTAAGTAGTTATCGCCTAAAAATTCGTTTTAATTTCGGTTCGCTGAAATTATTTCACGTAAAGAGCATTAAAAACTATTTTAAAACAAAAAAAAAGCAAGAACTGAACTTTTATTGACTATGGTAACATTTATTTCTTGTATATTTATTTTTGGGGGGAAGGTAGTCTTTTGTTAGCTTTTCTGCTAAACACTCTTTCTAAATAATATAGACGAAATATGGGAAAACAAAGAAACAAAAACAGTTTTGAAAAAAAATGAAGCTTTACTTACTTTAGTAAAATAATCCGAAACAGCAAAATGGGATATTAAACATAATAGTAAACACGTAATTACTTTAGTTTTTTTAAAGTAAAGAATCGATATAAATATGAAGAAGAAGAAAATGGCGCCCTTTTCAAGCAGAACAGTTTTGTTTCAGTTTTACAGTATTGAACGGTGTAGTATGGCGCCGTCTTATACAGGGTTGTACTATTGTAATTTAAAGAACACGCAGAAAGGGTTGTAATCAACTGAATTTTTTCTAGTACGCTGACAATAAAAACTTTTATATATATATATATATATATATATATATATATATATATATATATATATATAACAATTATTTGTGACTCTCTGTACTTTGTAATCACGCATAGAAACACTTAGGAAAATCGCTATAAAATGTATAAATGTATATTTGCGCATGCGTACAAGTGCATTTTTGGCTGCTTTATTCTGGTAACATTTGATTCTTATAATTTTAACCCATTAGCAAATGTATTTATCAGCTAAATACCAAATATAATTTGTTCTACATGCTAAAATCCACCATAAAACAATTTTCATGTCTGCAGACTAAAAATTGACAGATGTGTGTTGCAAAGGCCCTTTCTTTAGATTGGGATATAAGATCCAAATTCTCCCCGGCGTTGCCTCATCGTAATATCTCTTAAACATTATACTTTAGATGTCGTATTATGAAGTCATTTTCTTCATATGATATTATATCATATATTTTATCCAAATTGTATATTCTTCTTCTTCTTCTTCTTCTTCTTCTTATTATTATTATTATTATTATTATTATTATATATTTTACCCAATATATAGTGGTAATTTAAGAAATGTCAAATCAAATATGGATTGGGTGCAATCAGCTGCGAAACAAAACCATATCGTTCCCAGCATACAAAAAATAACGTTGGTTAACTTAATTGGTTCTTACATGATATTATAATATTTTCTATTGAATTGCGTTACAATTTGGATACGTAATTATTTGAAAATGATTAGTCACATTAGATGATGTCTCAAAATAATGAAATTATCCTTTTAAGCAAATAGAAAATATATACTTATACATCTTTAAGGCCACCTTCGCTCATGTATGGAGTATTGTTGCCACATTTGGGCTGGGGCATCTGCTACTAGTCTCTCACTCTTCAATAGAGTTTAAATAAGAGTCGGCAACGTTATAGGCCTTGTGATATCAGCTAGGGTCCAGCAAAATCCCACCCCAACTCAGTAGAAATCACTAGATGTAAGAAAACCTTCTACTCTAATAGTTTCTTCTCTAGGACTGCTAGACTTTGGAATTTCCTTCCGGATCCCTAATTTGTATTGATATGCAAAATTTTTAGTGTAATGTAAACAGACCTCTAACTGATAAACTACTTATATAGTATCCGTATAAATTATGTCCCAGGCTATATGAAAGTGGCACTGTGCCTGTTTGGGAGGGAAATGCAATAAAAATATAGATAGAGGAAAAGAGAGAGAAAAAAGAAAAGATAGATTGATTGACCAATTGACAGATATATATATATATATATATATATATATATATATAAATATTAATATATATATATATATATATATATATATATATAAATTTTTTTTGGCCCCCCGACAAAGGGAGAGTGGACCTGTAAATTCAACCTTGTCCGTTGGTCCGTTCGTCTGTCCGTACTTTTCTCAATAATTACGCCTTGGAATCCTTTGAAATTTTGCACAAACATTAAACATGATATGAGTAAAACAGTAACAGAACGGATTTCCAGGAAACCTCCAAATGCCTTCCCTACGGGTGCCTTTCGGGTTAAAATGGCTAAAATTGGCACTTTTGTGCTTATTTAGAAAAATGCCTTGTATTTTTATAACATTGTCTCCAAAGTTGTATCTAACTAATTTCTATATAAGTTTTTTTCTACACTTCGCGATATCTATTGGGTGTGCCCCAGAGGCGATTTTAGGGCTTATGAACCACTCCATTTTTTTTACTATTTTACCATATTTGTCCAAAATTTTATGTGTATGTCTATTTAGCAGATTTACATGGCCTTGGACTCAAATTTAAATATGTTAAGGCGTTGGGGACTTTTTGCAGTAAATGGGGGGGGGAGAATGACGACCTTATTACAGAACTCAAATTTACATATGTTAAAACCTAAAACTGCAGCGTTTGTTTATTTTAATCATGATGTGTGGTTCCCTGGGGAATTTTGGAGCTAAATGGGCGGGGAGTACATGCTTAACTCATTTTTGTATGCTTCGTTCACTGTGCACTTACAAGGGACCATGCATGATTCACTTGTTCTTTTCTGTTTTTTCACTCAAACACGTTATTTTAGAAACCGTTGTGTCGTGGAACAACAGTGAAAATAAGAACAATCAAGTCGAATTTCGGTTAAGGAACAAGTGTAGTAACAATAATGTACCAAGATAGAAAAGCGTGTATATGTGCTGGGCACTCTCTATAGTGCTAATCGTTGTAAATTACCCTGTTCAAGGAAAGCCGGTATAATAGAAACATTATATAATAATATTTCACCTTATGTTCAATAGAGGAATGTCGCGATTAGAGCAGCGAGATGTCTGTTCATATTGCATAAAACTTTCAGTAAGTAAATACTGTCATTATGTCAGGAGCACGTAATTCCTAAGGAAATAAATACTATGAGTTCTTCAGATGACATTACTAAATACACTTGCACAGAGATGCAACACTTCGGCGATTGGTCAAAGTATAGATCTTGGCCGATAGTGCATGGGCTGTTAAATATGACACGTTTTTGGGACACTGGTTAATAGTGAGATAGTTGTGGTAATGACAATAGCCAAAATATGGCAACAATACGATGTGCATTGAGGAAGTGTTACTTTTTGAATATATAGAATGCTATCAATCTTGCCCAAATTTTCTCAGGCTTTATGTACTGTTCATAACTTTATACACATATATATATGTATATATATACATATATATACGTATATATATATGTGTGTGTGTATTTAAAAGTGTGACTCATGTTCAGGTAACCTACATCTAAAATTTCAATTGTTTCGACACAAAATTGGCGAAAGAGTTTGGTAGAGTCTGCAAAGATCAACTCTTTAAACTTTGATCTCCTGGTAGCTAAATTTTCGCCCAAAAATTGATTGAAAAGCTTGCTGCATGCTTGAATGGTTTTATGTAAAATTTAAAATGTATAAACCATAAAAGTCAAATATTTTGAACTTTGACCACTTGGTAACGAAATTTCCGACCAAAAACCAATTAAAAGGCTTGCGATATGTCTGAATATATTTTATATAAAATTTCAAATGCTTAGACCAAAAACTGGCTGAGAGGACAACTTCTTAAAAAAACTTTGAGACTAATTTTGACCCCTTAATAGTTATTGTTTTGGGCTCAAATTAAGTTTAAAAGTTTGATCTATGTCCACGGATGTACATCAAAAATGTCAAGTGCTTAGACCCAAAATTGGCGGAGAAGTTTGGTAGAGTTGTCAAAGTTCAAATCGTTGAGCTTTGACACCTTGACAGACAAGTTTCTGCCTCAAAAAACAATTAAAAATGTTTTCTCAAATCAAACTACCTCCTATGTCAAATCTCGAGTCTGTAGACGGAAAATTGACAGAGTAATTTGGTAGGGAGATGTACACACACATACACACATACAATAATTCTTAAATTCTATATTTAATAATAATAGAGTAGTTTATCCATTGGACTTCTTACTTTATACATTAATGTATGCTAAATATATTTGATACTAAAGTTACAAAGATAATGGTTGAATATTTTTACATGAATAGACGGCTATTTTATCTTGGCGGCTTACAATTTGTTGTACGTAAACATCGTCTCTATTATTATATGAAAGGCACTTTATATATGTGTGTATGTGTGTTAGTCCGTTTTCTATAGACTCCTAGACGGCTTGGTCGTTGTTTTGGAAATTTAAAAGAAATGCACTTAATGTGCCGGGCAATGTTCTTAAATAGGTTTTGTATCAGAATATCGCCGATAAATTTCTATGATCGAAAAAATCCAATGAAAGAAAGAACAGACGATGTTGACCGAAGTAAACATTTTAGACCGTCTAACATCACAAGTGTATTTGAAAGGTTTTCTTACCGGACAAGCAGAATGGCCCGACAGATCAAATCACCTCTAGGTGCTTTAATATGACAGTAACACGTTCGAAATGAATGTTTCTGTTTTGAGCTCAAGTGAATTACGAAAGTTGGCTTTTATATTTTATATTTTAGATGTAAATGTTTTATATTTTAGATTATTATTCAAGCCATTCTCACCCCACAAGTAGTAAAGCCAGGCGTATAAAATCAGCATTATATACTTTGATATGATAGGGGCGCTTTCGCAATAAACATTTATGTTTATAGCCCAATCGAACCATGATACTTGACTTTTGCTTTCTCAATTTTAATAAAACCAACAGTAGGTTCGCTATAGTGCAGTGTAAACTACGATGTATTGCTTATTAAGCCACGTGTTATATGTGCATCTTCCACCCGGTGAACCGCGCTGGGTGTCCAACTAGACTAGGCAATTTATCGATTTGCTTTGAAAATGGGGGATGTTACCGATTTTGATAACAATACAATATGAGTCTGATAATCATTAAAACCCGACGACGTTGCGTCTACTTGCTAGTATATCAGTAAGTATTTTTATGAAGTATTTTGTCCGATTAATACATTTTCTATAATTTCTCAAGACGCTCTAAAAGGAACCTTGCATCGAAATATCTCTAAATTGAAGCTTGTATCGAAGTGGGCATGTTATCAGACATCAAATAAAACTGACACTCTCCGTTACGACTTACTGAAGGTAAAGAAAATGCTGACACTTTCTGCCTTTCAGGAGATAATTTCCTTTACAGAAATCAAATGATCGGTTTGCTCATTCGCCTTTGTCTATTTTAATGTGATGAATTATTCATAAGTCCTACATGTACACAAAATTGGCGAACGATTGGCTATGAGCCAAACAGTGTAATTGTAGTCGATTTCAATTTGACTAAAGCCTCAGTTCCTGGTCAGAATAAGTCAAGTACAGAGTGAGTTTAGTCATGTCCTGTGGGAAGCTGCTTAATAAAAGCAATGCCAAATAAAACATGGATATTGCACTTAAAGTGAGTAATGTGCTGGGATGATGTTTCGATTTAAGCATAATAGAAAGTTTGTCTACAAGCTTAAATAAATTATTATTAATAAAACACGACATATATATATATATATATATGTAGATATATATATATATATATATATAGAGAGAGAGAGAGAGATAGATAGATAGATAGATAGATAGATAGATAGATAGAAGCAGAGCTGATAGAACACGACTGGGTTGTTATTTCCGATTTCCTTGGATAACTTTTTAATTCACAGAGCCGTCTTTTTTTCAGCTGGCATATTGTATATTATGGTGCTCAGTAGTTGTTGCTCTTCTTATGCGCATTCAATCGGTACATTCGATCCTCATCAGGACTTATTGAAAGCGCTGCAGAAGAATATGGCTAAGCAAGAATTACTTTGAGCCATAATACACAATATGCACTCTAAAATAAAAAAAGGCCGCTTGGCGAAACAAAATCGGGAAAACAAAAATCAGCGGTGTTCAGTCAGACGTGCTTGAATAATGAATTGTTGCCAATATATATAAATATATACATATGTGTGTATGCATATGTATTTGTTCAGAGAGAAGCATGTAAAGTGTGTAAAAAACTGTATTATTGATTTTTCTAATGTTAAACATTTTGCAAAACGAAAATTATTAAAAATTGATTAATATATATATATATATATATATATATATATATATACTAGCAGTGAGACCCAACTTTGATTGGATTAAGATAAGAGTCGATCAATATTACACGCTTTTAATACATTTACTGTCATAGAAATAAGTAAAATCACCAATTTATTATTCAAATCGATGATATGCTCGAATCAGAGATTCTCCACCATGCACTGAAAGGAAGCTCCACATGACTCCCCGCAATAAATTATCTACTATACATTGTAGTCTTTATTGCACTATGGAGAACTTACGGTTTATTTTATATAAAAAATATATATACAGCTGCTTGAATTTAACATTAAATTAAATAAAGTGTTAATTTTCATAGTTCAATTGTGCTCTAAAACAAAACATTCGTTTCAGACGCCATCACCTGTCTTATCAAAGAACATCTTGTTGATTTCATACGCCTGACTTTTCTATTTGTACGGTGGTAAAATTTCTCCGATGCATTTGGAATGTTAAGCTGAATGTGAGTGTTAACGATAGTTAAAATCAATCTGCTCTTTCTTCAATCTGATTTTTTCGATTATCAGTGTTCGATACTTCTCGAAAGTATTCCGATACAAAATCTACATAAGAACACGTGTGGATAAATCAGGAACATTCCTTTGGAATTTCAAAACATCGGTCAAACCGGGTCGTAGTCTAGAGGAGACAGACTCACACATATACAAAGTATATATTACATATTATATAATACTAGCTGTACCCGGCCACGCGTTGCTGCGGCTCAGTTTGTTAAAATGGAACATATGTGAAAGTAGAGAAAAGTTTTGTTCTTTTTTTCAAGAGAATGTACAAATTATTTATTTGTTTTTAACAGATGTTAAGAAAATAAACAGAAAAATACTTCCCTCATTAATTATGCAAAAAAATAAAGTTAAATTTCGCTTCATTTTAATCTTTCTTAATTTTTTAATTGCCCCCCTCCCCAACGAATATAATCAAAACAGTAACATTCAACAATTGTACTTTATGTATATAAAACACAAAATGGGTGTTTGTATTACTGTACACATAGATTCTAAAAAGTTGTGAAAAAGCAAACAAATATATAACAAATAAATGGTTTCAAAGCCAAGATAAGTTACTTTTCTGCCAAACTGGATATATATATTTTTCGTGTTTTTATTCAATGTAACATATTTATTCAGCTCGAAAACCATACAGTGTTTACCGATGTATTCGAAAATTCAAGAAGGCGTCTCACACCGTCTTTAACACCGTAAGTATGGAAAAAGGTGTTATAAATGAAAAACTATACAAAAATTATAACATCTTTTCCCACACTTACCGTGTTAAAGAGAGAATCAGACGCCATCTTGAATGTTCCAATACATCGGTAAACACTGTATGGTTTTCGAGCTGAATAAACATGTTACATTGAATAAAACCACGAAAAATATATCCAGTTTAGTAGAAAAGTAACTTATGTTGCCTTTGATAACATTTATTTGTTATATATTTCTTTTTGGACAACTTTTTCGAATCTATGTGTAGAGTAATACAAACCCCACAAAATATTTATTAAACAAAGAAATTAAAAAAGAAAAAGTTTATAAAGAAAGGGAAATAATCGCTAGATTTTTAACTAATCGTCTGCAATTTTCCAAAATCGCTAATTCTCCCCCCCAAAAAACTCCATAATGTTCCGTGTTTTCTCACTATGGGTTTGTATTACTGTACACATAGATTCGAAAAAGTTGTCCAGAAACAAGTATATAACAAATAAATGTTATCAAAGGCAAGATAAGTTACTCTTCTACCTAACTTGATATATTTTTCGTGGTTTTATTCAATGTAACATGTTTATTCAGCTCGAAAACATTCAAGATGGAGTCTGATTCTCTCTTTAACACGGTAAGTTTGGGAAAAGATGTTATAAATAAAAAACCTAATAAAATACTGTTAAAAACTCGCTCAATACATGTTAATGTGACATAGGTTTACATATAATCGGCGTGTTTTTAATAGTATTTTGTATAGTTTTTTATTCATAACACCTTTTTTTATACTTACGGTGTTAAAGAGGGTGTGAGACGCCTTCTTGAATTTTCGAATACATCGGTAAACACTGTATGTTTTTCGAGCTGAATAAATATGTTACATTGAATAAAAACACTAAAAATATATATATCCAGTTTGGCAGAAAAGTAACGTATCTTGGCTTTGATAACATTTAATTGTTATGTATTTGTTTTTGTTTTTTTTGACAACTTTTTCGAATCTATGTGTGCAATAATACAAACCCCCTTCGGAGGTTGGAATGCCCCCCACCTAAAATGTACTTGGAAAAATCGATTTTATATTGAGATGTAAGAATGGTTAGTCGAAAAAAAGGGTGAAAAACAAAACAACTAAGCAAAAAATAATTATTACCAAAGGCAGTAAATGCTACTTTTTTTTACTTACATGAATCAGTTTACTTTATGTTTGAAAGTATTTTCAATTGGTTGGTTTTCTTTTTTAATAAAAGTAAAAAATAAAAAAAAAGAATTCGTATTATCGTGACGTCTGACAGCGATCGCCCGATCCATGGGTTACGTGTAGTAACGTAAACCGGCCCCAAGAAAAAGAACACAAAGGGAAGTCCATGTACGTGAATGTCGGCTGGCAAGTGGTCACTGGTACGGTGAAAAATTAAAGGAACGTGGCACAAATATAGTTGGATACACAAGTAATAGTCGTAGAGCGATAGAGTGTAAGTAAAACCTGGAATATAAGGTTGTTTCGTTTCGTTTTAACACTGGAAAGAGCAGAAAATGGAGAGAAAAGAAGGAAAGAAGGAAAGAGCGAAAGGAAAGGTAAACATAGGGAAGTCCCCCCACCACCATCACCCATAAAGCAAAAAGACAACGAAAGGTAAGAAAGAAAGAAAGAAAGAAAAAAAGCACGTAAGGAAAGAGCGAAACGGAAGTTGTGTTTGTGTAAGTTTGGTGCGTTTCACGTAAATGTCAATTCAGGTTTTCATTAAACTCTAACCACGCGGGTTCGAAATCAAAGTAATGTAATTGTGAATTCAATTCCAGGTAACGGATTGTGGTCTGGTTGAATCTAATTTTATTATAATAAATGCTTTATAAATTGTGTTTATGTTTTATGCTAACCAATGGCAAAGTAAGCGTGGTTCGTTTCAGCGTAATTCCAGTCCAGTTTTTAGATAAATTCTAACCGGTGGTCGGTTTTAAATGTCTCCTGTGAACGGTGTGGAACGGTGTAAGTGAGTGGCGGTGGTAGGATGAATTTGTTAGAGCGAGTTTACTTTACTACTTCCATTAAATGTAACCGATTTTTACAGTGGACTCTCACTAGACAGAATATAGGAAACTCTGATCAGCGAGATCCTTGATATGTAATAACCCTATAACATACGGCAGATGTCGTGATTCAGTTTGTGAATGATACGGCTGCACCAAATGTATACAGGTGCAGTCCTATAAACGTCAAAGTCGGAGGGGAAAAATGAGTTCATTTTATTTATATAGAGAAGAGAAGATATAAAAGTCATGTTTTTTGTCTGTCTCCATATTTTAAAGCTCAATATCCTACGAAACTAGAAGTTGCAGAGCGATGCTAGAGGTATCGAATGATTGGATATTTTAATAACCGTTCTTTTATTAGTCTTTAGCCGGCTAGAATATTTTTAGTAATCAAAAATAGGTCAAAATTGAAAAAGTCGTCATACATTTTCTACATTCCTTTTATTTAAAAAAAAATCATTGTAATTTTAATTAGTTCATACGAGTGTCACATGGATATAGGGGTAACGTTATCAGCCTTAAATGCTACAGTTTCAGTTTCGATTTTAGGTGATAGCACCCACATATTTTTTTTTTTACTTTTGAAATACGACTCTATATATAAGAAATCTAAACAAATTAAAATATCATAATTAAGCGTATTTTACAACCGGGCAAAGTCGGCCGCCTCCTCTGCTAAAAGGTTTATACTTTTTATACATCCATATACCTTAATATATGTATTCATATAATGAGAGAAACAAATATTGGCGGTATTTTACTATTTGACATATTTCGATATATAATGCAGACGACGTTTCACTGTACATTTTCCCTTAATTCATTTCGTACTGTTGGAAGAATAGATCTGTCTGGGGAACTGACTAAAAGTCTTATGTACCACAACACTTTATGATAATTTTAGATTGATCAACCCATTTGCACTTCTAAGTCAAGGTTTAGCCTGATATCCCATTTTTTCATGAAACGCATAATATAAATCGTCGTTACAATTTAAATAACTGCCGCTGCCATTAATGATAATATCTGTTTCTTTCTCAACCTAATATACAAACTTTATACATACGCTAATCGAGCATTGTAAAGTGGTTATAACATAAAACTGTAGATATTATTCATGAAAAGCATCAATCATGTGTGGCTTTGTAGCGAGAGCTACTGACTGTAAACTGGGTGGGTGCTGGGTTGATAACCTGTTTGGAGTGTATTTTGCCTTGCAAAATTGAAAAGTTATTACGCAGCAAGAAATCTGCTAGTTGATAAGTATGCGAGGCTCGTTGTTCGTTTATAAATAAACGGTTTGAGAACTAAAAAATGGTGGGCAAATGTTTGTTTAAAATAGACATTTGGCGACGCTATTTGCGGGCACGACTCCCGTGAGTCGATCGGTGGAACTACTGACTGATAAGGCAATGGTTCTAGTTTCAATTCTCGACTTCGAAGAGGTGTCAGCCTAGCGGTACTGATGAATTGTGATACAACGAAACAAGACTGTATGTTGATAACTATATATATATATAATGAAAAAAAATCAAGACTTGAAATTAAAATTACATGGGCATTTATTGTCCGAGAGAATACTCAAGAAACATTTTTTTTTAAGGAATCCGTATTCCATGGAGTGTCAAAGAATGCTATTTTTCTCTTCAGAGGAAAAAAAATATTAGCAAATTATTAGTTAAGCCGAGTTAAGAATATTTGTGTTTTTATTGAGCTTTTACATTTGGTTGGAATTACTATATAAATATTAATATTTATATTAGTGTTTTATTTGGTTGGAATTAGTATATAAATATAAATATTTGTATTAGTTTTTTTATTTGGTTGGAAGTACTTTATAACTATTAATGTTTATATTAGTATTTTTATTTGGTTGGTATTAATATATAAATATTAATATTTGTATTTGTTTTTTGTTTGGTTGGGATTACTATATAAATATTAATATTTATATTAGTTGTTTATTTGGTTGGTATTACTATTCAAATATTAATATTTATATTAGTTTATTTTATTTTGTTGGAATAACAATATAAATATTAATATGTATATTAATTTTTAGTTTACACCTGCATTTATAAGGGTAAATTTTAAATTTCTGTTGCCTTAATATATATATATATATATATATATATATATATATATATATATATATATATATATATATATATATATAACTATTTTAAACGCCCGGCTAAGGTGATCGATTTTCTGTTAAACTAATAATTGCGGCAAGGCTTAAATTTAATATCCAATAAATATTTAGAAGTACAACTTTTATACCTTAGCATTCTAATATTTAAAAAAATGTAAAAAAAACAAAACAAAAAAACATTTTACAACTGCGCAAAACGATTGGAACACAGTGTTGGTTATTGTCTATGGGTTAGTATAGATAACCATGATTTGTTTTGGCTTTAACTAAAGAATTTCTTATCAGATAGAAATGAGTCGACATGAAGACAATTAAACCTCTATTATTTCAGACAAGTTAGATTGAAACTTAAAATAGAAGAAAAGAAATCGACTACTATCATTGTAAAAACAGTACGCATATCAAACACGACGTTTATTCTGCGTTTCGTGAGAAAGAAGTAACCACCAAAATTCTGTGCAAAAAATAGCAAATTTTGGCGGCATAAAACAACACACAAAAGTTAATGACAATACCTTGTGTGGACTGAAGTTAAGACGTAAACATTACATAAAAATATTGAAGCAAACGTTTATGAAGATGATTAAAAACACATAAGCATATATGGCATAAGATACGTAAAAATCCTTGATAAATATTAAGCTGAGAGTCAAACGGTTATGACACTGTACGTAATAAATAAATGCCAAAAAAATGTAATCGATTAAAACACTTAAAATAAAAGTATAAAATGTCTGTTTATGCCTTAAAGGATATCCGTTCATGTCATAAAAATATAAGCTTATATAAGAAGCATGCTGGAGAAAAGTCTTCGATCTGTATGTGTACATATACATTATGAACATGGCCATTTTTATTTATTGATAATGTGATTGATAATAGGTCGGGCTAGGGCAACATCATATTCTTTTCATTGTTTTGCCTCTTGAGTGTGTATCTGTTTATATCTTATATGCTTTTTATATAGTGTGATGTGGTTCTCGGTTCATTAACTGTGTCTAACTGTGGCAGATCTATACTTGAGAGTCAAAATAATTAAAATAATATGCGGTTGTCATAGCTCTAATATTAAGAAACGTACAATGAAAATAGATGCTTAAACTGTCGAATTTTCTGTGAATTCACAGCCTACTAATAGGATGCAATTGCAATATCCCAATTAAAAGAAATATAGTAGGGGCAATGTTGGCAAACCTCGAAAAGCACAAAAAGATAAAATGCAAAGTTTGATAATGCATTCAGAATGTTCGATGTAACTATTTTTTAAAGATAATCTGTTGAGTAGATGATTTTGTGCACATCTCGTTAATTCCGGTATGCTAAACTTTACCACTTGTTGTCGCATTTTACGGTTTATGGGGTAAGGCATTTTATCTTTGTGCTTCTCTTGGTATTTTAAAAAAAATCTTCATCAATCATACGAACTCATGTTTTTGTTTTCATTTTCAATAGAATCTCTCCAAATAAAAGCATTTTACGCGCGTTGAAGGATTATCTTATGTATTACTGCATATTTTCCCCCATTTTATTTTTATTGAGGTAAGAAATAAACAAGAAATTATAACACAAATAATTGGTATGAGGTTGAAATAATTGCCCAATTACTAAGATAGTTTATAGAGAATAGACTACAACATTATAAAGGATAAACAGTTGTGAAATAGTATTTACTCGTTGCACTTCTATGAAACTTTAGCCCAATGTATACATATGTCTGATAAAGGGTATTTTCCTCGCAATATCATGTAACGCTGAACATACAAAATATCTTCAATAAGTTTTCAGATTTTTTTTGAATGGGCACTTTTATCGATAGTACATTCGTGTAAGTCCAGTCCACTTCGAAATAATCTCCTTCGGCTGCAATGCACTAGTTCTACCGTTCCAACAACTTATAGAAAGTCTCTTTTGTGAGCGTGTCACTGACCCTCATCAAAACCTTTTTCATCTCCTCATTTGTCATATAACGATAGCCCTTAAGATTTTTCTTGAGATAATAGAATAACCAAAAGTCACGGAGAGCAAGTTCGGGACTAAAGGGAGGGTGAGGAACTGTTTTGCTGCGCCTGACAACGTCTTTCTGTCTGATCTTTTTAAAGCATTTTCGGGTACAAATTTCGCGCAAATCTTTCGTATTTTAAGTTCCCTGCGGATAATCATGTAAACAGATCCCACACTGACATCAAATTACGCACTTATTGTCTTTATAAGTGAACGACAGTTGTTATCAATGAAATTCTTTATTTTGCCAATCAACTATAATGTTCTGCCTCTCTGACCACATCCTATACGTTTTATAATTATTTACAGACTTCCTGCACTCCTCGAATCTCTTATGCCACTCAAAAACTAAGCCCGAGTAGTTTTAGATGGCCCAAAAGCAGTCTGAAGCATTCTATACGTTTCTGTTGCATTTTCTAAGTTCAAATCTGCAAAGTGCCTTTTCGTCCTGATTGCATTTTTAAAACGCATCAGCTGTGATAATCAGATTTTAATAGGGTCTAATCGAGTTCCTGCTGTTGTTTTATTTGAATCTGAAATCATAAAACTTGTTCAGTCATCTCGTAAAGTGTATGAAAATTACACACTAAATTTAACGATTTGAAATGCCTGTACAAAATGTCTGGAAATTTATTTAAGGAACTTCGTAAATCGAACTGAACTGACACAAGATGTATTTTATTATGATAAAAATAATAGAGAAAAAATATTGCATTAATAAAAGGTTGCATCTGACAAACTCTCCGCATATTTATATGTGTTTATTTACTTATTTTGTTTTTATTCTTTTCGTTTTGCATTGAATTGCTTTTATGAATGACTTATATATACATTAAGAGACGCTTCAAGAAAAATGAATTGATTATTACTATATTTTGGTAATATCGAGACAAGGAATAAGATTTAATCTGTCTTCGATATTGAGGTACTTTTTCGCGAATATATATTTTTATACATTTCTTGCCCTTACTATTTCCTTAATGAAAAATAGAAATTTGTATATGAAATGTAAATTTCTTAAATAAACAACGCATAATCTGGTTTATAATCTGGTTTCTTTGTGATGGTTTTATTCTGATTTGATTGATAACACAAACGTCTACAATAATTAATAAAAATGAAATAATTTCGTATGCCAAATACGCTTGAAGTAGGATATTTACACTCACTTATTGGTCTGTTTGTCTCTCTGGAATGAAATGCAATTCATAGAGAAAAAAACGTGATGCTACATTCCGAATCCATACTAAATAGAGAAGTAGTCAACCACCTCAGCAGAAATAACCTCCTCAATGACACGCAATATGGTTTCCGTTCTGCAAGATCTATCGCAGATGTGCTAACGGTTATATCTCATAGGATTAGCGAATCTATTGACAAACGCTACCTTTCTAGGGCAATTGCTCTTGACATATCAAAGGCCCTCGACAAGATATGACATAAAGGCCTACTTCACAAGATTTCCAGATACGGTATAACTGGAAATGTTTTCTCAATCATTACATCATTTCTCTCTAATAGGCTCATAAGAGTAGTGGTCGATGGAAAAAAATCAGAGGCCTGCAGTATTAATGCTGGAGTCCCCCAGGGGTCCATCCTGGGCCAGACTCTCTTCCTGATCTACATCAATGATCTCCCTAAACACATATTTAAATCATTCGTTGACATCTATGCTGATGACAAGACCATCTACGGCAACACATCAAAGGCTGTAAATGACAAAGTTTTCTCTGATTCTCTCTCTCCTCTGATCTCGAGCGTGTAGTTCAGTGGGGGAAGACGTGGCTGGTTACCTTTAATGCATCTAAAACCAAGCTCCTATCTTTACACCATCAACGCTCTGATCCCCATCTGGCATCAATTGTAATGGATGGCTCTTGCCTAGGAGAAGCTCAATGTTTTGACAAGCTTCTGGGCTTGACCTTTACTCCTGACTTGAAATGGAACACGTACATCAAGTCTGTTGCTAGGGTCGCTGGAAAGATGGTGGGTTTCTTCTACCGCTCCAGAAGATATCTCACTACTGATGCAATTCTCTATCTGTATAAAAGCCAAGTACGTCCAAGGATGAAATACTGCTGCCATATCTGGGCAGGAGCTGCTAAAAACAGCCTATCCTGCCTTAACAGAGTACAAAATAGACTCCGTGGCTTAGTGGGGGATGCCCTTTTCTGTTCCCTGCAACCTCACTCCCACAGAAGAGACGTTGCGAGCCTGTATTTGTTTTACCGTTATTTCCATGGCAAGTGCTCGTCTGAGCTCCAATCTCTGGTCCCCCCTCGCCAATCTTTTGCGAAAAAACGTCCGTCTTGCTGAAGTCACTGTCAAAAATTTTCCCAACTCTCTATTTGTGCCTAAATAAAAACGTAGATTCCATGAACAAAGCTTCTTTCTTAGAGCAGCACGCCAGTGGAACTTTGTTCCGTTAGCCTGTTTCCCACCTGACTACAACTTGGATGTCTTCAAATCCAACGTAAACAAATTCCTGATTAAGCGCCCCCTTAAATAGACACTTTATGAAATCTCAACAATAACGTACAACGTACTGTACATGCAATACCCCTTATCCCTGAGTGGCTTCCGGGCCTTGATAAGTGGTGACCTTTTTGTAAAAAAAAGAGCAAACTTTTGAATTTATCACAAGAGATGTAATAGGGATACTCATTTTTCATAAGCAATTTTAGAATAAAATACAGGGGCAAGTCTTTCTGCAGAAAACACCGATATACAGAAAAATATGACGTTTTATTTTTATGTATTGGATTTTCCAATGTTATGGAGTTTAAAAATGTAAAAGGGCATGCTTTCATAGCTTAAATTATATACGCCCATGGGTAAATAAATAAGGACTTTTTGGACGGTATGTACACAGTAAACAGGGCTTTATAGTTGTTGAACATGATGAGCAATCAGACAACTCCCCCTATGATGATGATTTTACCATCTTCATATGCATATTTGTTATACCCAAATAACTGAACATCATACCTTTCGTAATGTCTATTCACTCTAATTGTTTGTACTGAAATGGGTACTTAATAATAAAATACGGTCACACCTGGTTTGCTCAAATATCTTGCCACAAAACTAAGTGTAAGACATGTTGACATTTTTAAAACGCACTGTATATGTATAAGAGCTATGCTATAACGATCAGGACATTGTTGGTTTCTTCTTCGTATTAGTAGATTAATACATCTAACAATCCGTGAAAATGTATGCCACTTTACTCTTCCCTCTTATGGATGTTCTTTTAAACTGCAACCCTCAATGATGCATATATTGGTATAAATGCTGAAAGTATACAGGCTCGGTAACGTATGCGCATAGTATTTTTGTACAAGGCACAGAAGCGAAGACATTTGAGATTGCATCGTACAGTGTATTCAGATGGATACGCAATACAGTAAGTCCACGATCTCGTACAAAGAAAAAACTATGATCCTTTTAACTTAAACTAAAACATGTTCGCAAGTTCCACCCCATAAAAAGGCATAAGTATTCACATGTAAAGGCAGTGCATTAAGAGAGACAATCGTAATTATAAGGTTCAGGAATATTCATAGAACGTAAGACTTATATAGAAATGTAAGTGTACTTGTTAAAAACAAATGATTCAAAAGACATAAAAATTAGCGAAACTTTCGACAACATTTCAGGTATAAAATTTTAATCA
>NC_136489.1:109619712-109729712 GCF_053919585.1 Euprymna scolopes | reverse complement strand
AACATATATATATATATATAAATATCTACCGTTTTTCGAATGCAGGTGGAACTGTACTGTTAACCAATGGATAACATTCATAAGAAAGTTTGACAACCGCCAGCCTTAATCAAAAGAAAATGTTCAAGTCTCCTGCGCGACAATGCCCGACCACAGGTTGCCAAGCTGACCCTGCAGAAATTAAACGAATTGAGCTACGAAACTCTGCCTCATCCACCATACACTCCAGCTCTTTCACGTGTCAATTCTTTATTTCAATCATCTCTACAATATTCTGCGTGAAAAATGCTTAAAAATTTCAAGTGATACAAAACAAACAAAAAAAAACCTTGAGCGACTTTTTCGCCATCAAAACGCAACATTCGGATTTTACTGGCATAAATAAATTAGTCTTGCGTTGGCAAATTGTGTTGATTCCAATGTTTCTTTTTATCAAAGAAAAAAATTGTTAGAAATGTCGACTATGTTTGCTGCTCATTTGCATAGTGTTTGAGTGGTACAAAAAATATGTAAATTGTATGAGACAAAAGGTATTGCATATTTTCAAATTTATAGGTATTAAATTATTATTTTAATTATGCCAGAAGAAATTCTTAATAAATGGGTCACAGTTTATAAATTTCGAGTAAAATAAATATGAAAAATAAGAATAGATCATTAATACATATATATTTATATATATTATATATATATATATATATATATATATATATATATATATATATATATATATATATATACACTGCTGATCCAAAGTTTAAGACCACTTAAAATCTTTAAAAAGAAACATTTTTTTAAGGATAGATTTTAAACTCTTCCGACTTAAGGTTACCAATACGACAATATAAAAGGTTATGGAAATAAAAAGATACATTTCCAAAATGTTATTTAAAAATTTGCATTTTCATTAAATTAGACTTTTTACACATGATCAAAATTATAAGACCAAGGGTATAAATTATTAGATTTATGGTAATTCTAATGTTTTTAGTTCATTTAGACATTAGCAATCACCGTGTAAGGTGTTACCATGCATAAAGCAAGAAAACTAACCGAAGTTGATCGCTCTCGAATTCAAGGATTCCATTAGCAAGGTTTTTCACAGCGTGCGATAGCAGCTGAGGTAAATCGCAATAAAACTGTCATTTGCAACTTTCTAAAGAACACTGAGAATTATGAAAAAGAAAAATACTTTGTTAGCCCCCCACACACACACACATTTCTCCGGCATTAAGAAGGAGAATCAGACGGGTTGTTATAAATGACAGAGCACGTTCTTCTAGTAAAAGTAAGGCAGTTACAGGTGCTGATTACAGTCCAAAAAGCCTCAAACGACACTTACCACAAAAAGGCATAACAAAGCGTAAACAAATTCCTCGATTGCTTCCACGTAACAAAGTGGACCGCTAAAGAATACCAAACCTGGGACGTTGAAGAAAGTCCTGTTTTCTAATGAGAAAAAAAAATCAATTTAGATGCCCTGATGACTTCCAGCGATAGTGGCATGGCCAAAACATGACAGTTTAAATTTGTTCCACGCTTCATAGTGGTGGAGGGCCGTAATGATATGGGTGCCTTTTCTTATAGAAGGGCGATGGTGCTTCAAGGTGCACGGTCGTCAGACACTAGCTGATTATGTTAGCATGCTACAAAAAGCATCTTTGATGATGGAGTGTCATTGTTTGTGTGGGGATTGATGGTTATTCTAACAGGATAATGCTGCAATCCATACTGCAAGACGGAACTTGAGCTTTCCACAAGAAAATGGAGTTCATCTCTTGGGATATCCTGCATGCTCACCGGACTTGGACCCAATTGAAAATGTTTGTGGGTGGACGAAAAGAGAGGTTTATCGGAATAGCAAACCATATTCAATAAAAAATGAACTTCGTGGAGCCATCTTCAGAAACTGGAGCAAGATCCTTCGCACCTCAATGGAAACCATAATTTCAAGCATGCCCCGAAGAGTTTTAAAGACATCAAAAGCAGTGGAGGTAGAACGCATTCTTAAGTTTGATTGTTGAATTTTTCTCACACACTTTTCATACACTTTTTGTACAATTTACTGAATGTTTGTCTCTGGTCTTATAATTTTTATAATGTGTAAAAAGCCTAATTTAATAAAAATGTAAATTTTAAAAATAAATCTTTGGAATGTAGATTTTTGTTTCCCTAACCTTTTAGATTGTAGTATTGGTAACCTTTAATCCGAAGATTCCAAAATATATCCTAAATTTTTTAAAGATGGCGAAGTGGTCTTACATTTTTTATCAGGTGTATCTTCCTCAAAAAACGAAGTAAAAAAAAACGAAGTAAGAAAACGGAAGGAGACAGACATGTACATGTGAGTATTATGTTTTTTGATAAACAGTTCCCTTCTAATAAATAAGAATACCTGAACTGAGATCGAGACCATAAAATTACGACAAGAAAGCATGTGCGATAACCATAATTCTAGATTTGCACGATATGTTTTAAAACCTAGTTATTCTTAACATAATGTAAATGAGACGTGCATGCGCAGTTATTTCTAAGTACCAATTTGCATATTCTGAAACCTTAACAATCCGTTTTCTCCCGGATAAAAACTGATTAATATTTATCTACATGTCTGAATATTCAATAGATCAAAAAATTAGTTGAGTATATAGATAACCGACAAGCAAGAAATTAGTAATAGAGTTTAAAAATTAGTAAATAATGAATCTTAAAGAACCATAATCAGGATTTCGACAACAAGCTAACCACAAGACTAATTAACCCTACCCGACCCGAAATCGGAGAAATCAATACGATTATCTTGGAATGGATTAATTCTCAGACCAAGAAAACATAATCTTAACCAATGGATCAATACGGCTGATACAATCGATTGGTTCTCTAAGATAAAAACAAGGATAAATTTTCTTTCACATAATTCGATATCACCAATTACTATCCGTCTATTACTAAAGGACTCTTCAATGAGATATCCAAAAACAAGATCGATTCAATTATAAAATACGGTAACACTGTCATGATTAGGAGAAATAAACACTGGATAAACATCAGGCTGGACAATTCGATATTTATACGAGTTACCTTGACTCTGCAGAAATCCTGGGCATAGTTGCACTATATATCCTGTACAATCTAACTAAAAATATAGAAGTTGATACAATTGGATTATGCAGGGGTTATGCTCTTTTATTTAGTAAATAATGTTGACAGTCCTAAATGTGATAAAATCCCAAGGAATTATTATGAATTAATTCAAAAATGTCCATCTTAAGGTTGAAATTGCTGGGAACATAAAAGTAGCCCACTTTTTAGTTGGCACATTAAACCTACACAAAGGAACTTATGAACTCTATAAAATAGAAAACAGTAAACCATATATATATTAACCATCTCTCAAATTACAATCATTAAACAAATTCCTTAGCAGAAAAATAAATTCTAACTCCTTATCCGATTAACTAGTCGATAAACATTAACAACTTAACAATAAGTGGCTTGCTAACTGTGGATATAAAAAAACTTAATCCGAGTATAATAGACCTGCAAAAAATCCGCAAAAGCAAACACAGTTGGTTTACCCCTCCTTTCAATCTAATAGTTAAAACCGACAAATCTTAAATCTTATAAAGCTACACTTCATCTCCAATTATATACACCACACATTATTTAATAAAAACACTATTACATTAAGCTTCAGTTGCATCAATAACTTAGAAAGATTAATAAAAAATATTACAATAACATTTTTAATGATAAAACAGAATATAACCAGAGAAAAATATGAAAACTTGTAGTTATAGATATTAATCTAATTGCCCCCAAAACAGAAATGTTAGCCAACTTCTGTTAATACCTCGCTTACATTAGAACAAAGGTTGACCCTGTCACTAAAAAATTTACATAGGACGAACTAACAATACTTTAAGCAAAGACACCTTGGTCATAAAGTTCCCTTCATAAATACAAAGTATAGTGGTAAGACATAATTGGCTGCATATTACAGCGAACTACACAAAATAAAAACTGAACATGAATTGTTAACTGAGAAATTATGAAAAAGCATAAGTCGTCAATCATGTAACTTCATTTGTTTCCTTTGCTTAAAAAACTCTTTCTCATTGAATTATATTATAAGGAGAAACTCCTAAATCAGAAACAAGAAACATCAATAAATTGTAGGCATGACAAATCACACCTCCTCAATCACATACATACTCCCCTCCCTAAAACCCCTATCAAATATGCCTCTAAGAATACATATGCTAATATCCCACAGAGTCGTACCTTTTCACTTAAATCTCCACAAAATTAAATATTGGCTAATTTCATTACTACATCGTTTCTGTCAGCATAGTTCCATATCACTATGCCTAACACTTACCACTAATTTCTCTACATGCACCAAATATTTATCAGTTTTCTTTCAATTCATCTACTGTAATTTTGGCACTTGGCATGTATATGTATATTTTATTATATATTAGATCTCCCTGAAAGTATTTGATTATATTTACTCTAAAGAGCAATATTCGAAAAAGTTAAAAGTATATGTATCTTTTGTGTTGTGTTGAATGCCTTATAAAATAGTAAAATTACCTCCTTTTAATACGACTTGACAAAGCCAAATAGAACGAAATAAATAATCGAATAAAACTTTAGCTTTAATTTAAAATTCTTATTCTTATTGAAATCAACATTTTTATCCTATATTAAATCACTTTTAACTATAACCTCTAAATCGCAAATTCTAAACTCTGACTAAATTACACCTTTCAGAAATTCAAACGGTCGAGAATATGAACCGTTATATTACATAAAATATGAACCGTTATATTACATAAAATATGAACCGTTATATTACATAAAAGATGAACCGTTATATTACATAAAATATGAACCGTTATATTACATAAAATATGAACCGTTATATTACGTAAAATATTAACCGTTATATTACATAAAATATGAACCGTTATATTACATAAAATATGAACCGTTATATTACATAAAATATTAACCGTTATATGTCATAAAATATTAACCGTTATATTACATAAAATATGAACCGTTATATTACATAAACTTAAAGACTAAGTCTGAAATATTTTTTATTAAAATTTACTCTAAATCAATAAAAAAACATATTCATATATACATGTACGTATATATGTACGCATATGTATTTGTATACATCTACGTATATATATAAAGGTGAATAACTTTAGATAAATTTAATTGATTTATTTCATATCTTGACCTATTTTATATCTGATGCTTTTACATCTTTCATTCTATTTTTGAAAATCCATTATTTTTTGCATTTTACTTTTTAAAGTTTACTTTAAACGCTTTTTACTGACTATTATTCCCATTATTAATCAATGTATTATTAAAAATTGTCATTATCAAATATCATCAATATCGAAGTCGTAACCTCTCTTTTTAATTATCATTATCGCAATTACATCTAAGCGGAGTGATGAATTAATTATATATATTTTGGGGCTGTATTATTATTTTTATTATTGCTATGCAACTTTCAAAACTGAGAGTAGTAAATCAGTAAAAAAGATATGATGTGAAATGGGGAGGCAGGTAGGGGGGGTGAACGGAGAGGGGGACGAGTAAGGAGTAAGGAATGCTTTAGAATAATCAATAATAGATTATTTAATGTTTTTCCCTCTTCATTCATCAGCATTTCCTTCTTTCGATTCTTCATTTTTCTCCTTTTTTTTCTCTCTTATTTATTTCTCCTTTGCGTCTCTTTCTTTACTTCCTAACCTCTTAACCTCTTTACTAATGGGTGTAGGAATGCTAGTGGCGAGGCAGGCATGTACAAAAGAGCGACGTAAGTTGTACACTTTATAACACGTAAAAATCAATTATAACGGAATAACTCCGATTAAATCCGAAACCCCTTTAAGCATATATATATATATATCAAATTAACTACTGATTAAATATATAAGCACTAGTATTTAAGATTAAGGGTGATCATAAAAAACATACGGATACTATCCATTCTAAGCTTCCATTATCAGATCTTAAACCCCTATATCCTTTCCTTTTATTCCAGACCCTAATCCGCACACAACGAAATCTTTACACACAACAAAATCTTATTTTTCATAACATTTAACGAAACCTGGTGATATAAACACTCTGTGAGGAAAAAGACCAGATATTCCCATTGCAAACTTTACCGTCGTATAAGCTATATCGCCTGAAGTGGACCAGAATTTCTGGTTACTACCTGACTGAAACATGCTTATGACTGTGGCAAAATATCACTGCTTATGTAAAAGAAGTTTATATATATATATACATATATATATATATATTATATAACTAAGCTAACTTATGTTGTTGAAATATATATATATATATATATATATATATATATATATATATATATATATATATATTATGCATATATTTATATAAAATGGGTTAAGAAATTCCAACGGGGGAAGGATGTATATTTAAATAAGGGCGTGGTCACCAACAATGTGTATTTTTTTAACATTATTTTATTATTCCGTGTTTTGGCTTTTCATTGAAAATGATGTTTAGATCATTGTAATAATGTTTTTAAATCAATATATATATATATATATATATATATATATATATATATATATATATACATACTCACTGGTTGTGATGGAACACGGGAATCGGATCCTATACGTGTATATAGCTAGTACCAGATATGTTACTATTGGAAATACTATGTGTTTTATATAAGGCAAATATTTTTGTTTGTATATGAGGTGCGGTTAAACCCACAGGGAGAGGTAAATATTGTTTTTTTTAAATATCCATTTAGGTGTAGAAAAAGCTCTGATACGATACATGTAGTTTACTATCTGGTTTATTAATAGTATTCAAATGCACACACTGAGATCGTTGTTCTTAAAATTATGGATGATATACACAAGACTTCGCTACTATAAAAATAATATGTGTTGGTTTCGGAAAACTATATATATATATATATATATATATATATATATATATATATATATATATATAAGATTGTTGTCTTTATTTATTATAAGCGATTCTGTATAATATATATATATATATATATATATAAACATACATATATATTTATCGTACTTTCTTTTTATGTCAATATAGATATTGATGTATAATATATATATATATATACATATATATATATATATATATATATATATATACATGGCAAGCTAACGTATTATAATTAATTGAGCTTTATCATAAATTTCTATGCGGTATCCACTTTATAGACCGCCGTCACCTATGTTATGCATAGTTTCTTGTCTGTCCATAATGTTTACTTTGTCACGTAAGTATTTCTACTTATTTCCATTTCTACATAATGTAAGGTTTACACTTTTACTTTTATTTTTATATCAATTTTTCATATTCTTTCAAAAATTTTGTAGTTATATGACATAAGGTGCATACAGTTTTTATTATCTCTTCCGAATTATTTACTTGCACAAAATAAATTCGGTATGTTCTCTTGCTCATGAATACTACCTGTATACCATATGTATTCCATATAATTTGGATTATTTTTTAACCTCCTTTTCATATATGTATACCAACTGTGGTGGATGTTGGCGCGGTCGCCTTACGGTGTTTTTGTTCGAATGTCTGGACGCTGGTTAGTTTCTTTTAGAGTGTATTGCTTAAACCCCCAATCCCTACAAGGTATGTACTGTTCTTCCTATTTATTTTTTTTTCATGATGCTTTAGGCAACCGACGATTTTTTAATTATATTATATTTGCCTGGGTGCCCGGTTTGCCCGTGTGTGTAGGTTCCTGTAATGGTGTTGGTTGAGCAAAGAAATTTTTAAAAAAGCAACGAGTACCCATGCAATCGCAGAAAAACAAAAACCAGATTAGTAGGCAATCTCGAATTCGTAACGCGCAAAAGGAGTCTTATCGATGCACCCATCTCCATTGTGACGTCACGAGCATGCGGGATAACATGTTTTATGCTACATCGTTGGCGTGAGGTTTTAAATGATACCATTTTTTCTTTCATTGTCCGACGGGTCTGTCGAATGTTTTTGGCAGACATACACATGTTGACTTTTATATATTAGATAGATGATTAGATATGAGATTTAAAAATATTGCATACTACATTTTGCCTTTCGATATACACATGCCCTAAAACGTGATTAATGCGAGTTTTCAACACATCTAGAAAGGATACGGTGTATTTTATGTCGTAACATAAAAAGATAGAACGATAAGGTAAACATTGTCCAGTAATGTTTGGATCTCTTCCCGAAGGGGCAAACTATCGTTGTTAAATTTTTACCTCAGCAAAGTTGATTATGCCGCCGTTTACTTCATGTATTCTACATTGGTCAGTACAATGAACAATGGCTACTTTGTACTAGACATTCTTCCTATTAATTTAAACAACATACAATCATAAAGAATATAGTTTCAACACAGAACATCAACATGCCCATGAGATAATAATTTGGATGCAATTCAGTTCTCTACTGGAGTATCTAAAATTAAATCATCTGATACAACTGCCAGCATATCGTCTATGGATACTTTCATGACCAGACTCAATATATCTAGACGTGCTATTTTGTTGGAATGAATGAGAGCATTGTTTAATTTTTCTACTAAATGCTCTTAATTATCGATATACGACGAAGCTCTTCCTATTATTAGAGTGATTGTATCTATTAATAATCGACTCATTTAATGGCATGCTCAACCCGTACGTTGGCAATAACTCTTAATTGAATAGTGTCTTTGTGGAAATTTGGAAGTTTTTTTTATAGATGTGGTATTTTGACAGAATGCTCAACTAGCTGAAATTATAAATTGCTTAACCCCCGCTTCCGGTCATAGATTGCCTACCAAAAGTATATTATTACTACAGAATACATAAACGGTTCCGTTCAAAATTCCGTATAGATTTTCGTGGTCGATAAGATACATCTGATGAAAATCGGAAGTTACATTAGTGTCAGATGGAAAGGTAAATGTTTGGTGATTGGGCAGCAGTTACCGAGCTCTTTACCACATGCATTTTCTTTATATTCGGATTAAATACGATTGCTTTAGTAAGCATAGTAGCAGTTTCTCGATACTGTACAAAAGCTTTCTAGGGGGACTTATCTTTTGACTAGCGGCCATGTGATAATGTGTGTAGCATTCTGCGAAAATTAACGCTTTAATAATTTTATCTCTATTACATTCGAGTCTTTCAATTCGGATGCAATTTCGCCACTAATCTATTTACTGTCACAAGCCATTTTCTCTTAAGCAGTTTTCTTATAAAGAAATATAGGAGTTCAGCTTGCTTGTTGCGTGGAATGGGCATCATATTATAACATGTGTATGCCCATGAGAGGATTATAGAATGCTGTCATCTTATTTTCATTGGGCTAAATGTTCTTGCTATTGGGCTGACAAACCTGTTTTATAATTGGCCACTTTTTTCCCACCATATGGCAGCATTAGATTGTTCACTTGAATGCTCAGCTCTACGGAGCTATCCACCCGTTATAAAATATGTTCCTCGAACTCGTTATCTTGTCAAACATGCAATAAACAGGTTATGCGATATTCACATATGTTTACAATGTTATCGACTCACAAAAAAAAAACGTTCAAGCAAATATAAGTATGCATTTACCAAAGAATAGAAAGAGGCTGTGATGGAAACAAAAACAATTTAAAAAATTATAATGAAATAAAAAAAAGTAGCTTTGTAAATGTTTAAATTTTTTTTATTCAAAAACATTATAGGTTGCTGCTTTGGAAGTAAGCTTTGCTGTGCACAAATAGAAAATACAAACATGCGATAGCCTCAAAAAATACACGGCCCGTTGTATGAACGTGTTAACGGCTTTCATCATAGCTTCTTTCATCACATCAACCCTTTCAAAACGATAGCCACTAATTCTAGTCTTCCTTGAGCTTAAGCAAACACCTACAGTCACAGGAAGCAAGGTCTGAAGTATATGGCGGGCGAAGAAATGTCTTGATGTCTATCTTTGTTACAAGGATAGGATTATGGACTTGTGCATTAGGGAAAACTTCGCGGAAATCTTCCACATCTTCAGTTCCTCGCATATATTTTGTAGAGTTTTAACACTGACATAAATCTGTGCACTTAATATTTCTAAAGAAAAACAACGGCCATTATTCATAAAATTTTTTATTTAACAAATCATCTCTGATGTGGTCACTGCTGACTCTTCCCACACCACACATTATCCCTCACATACCTCTTTGCCTTCCTTAAATCTCTTACGCCACTCAAAAAACAGATGCCCGATTCATGGTCTTTAAGAAGTCTGAAGCATTCCATACGTTTTCACGAAGAATTCTATTGCATATTGTTCTTCTAAAATGTCGTCACTTCCAGATTTCATTTTTGAAATAAGCTGTGACAGTCAGACTTTAGTAGAGTGTATTTCACTTCCTGCTGTAGGTGTTCATTTGAACCATAAATCATACAAATTAGTCAGTCCTATCAAAATATATATAGAAATAACATACTATATTTTTAAAAGTCTACAAAAATGTTAAATGCTTTTACAATAAAAAAACATAGAAACTTATAGAAGTATATATTAAGTATATATGCGTTACTTATTTTTACAAATCGGCTGTAAATATTTTTGACACATTTAGTATAATCTGCGTACTTAAGATTGCATTCTGATTTCCATACATAAACAATGCAAATTGGGTGTAATATTTCACGAGAATTGAGATATATTTATGTGCTTTAGATCAACATTCTATCCATCCATCTTTCCATCTATACAGAGACTATCTGATTTCTTTTCTCGCAATGGGATTTTCATTATCGAAAATTAATAATAAAAACTATGTAAGTCCGCTAGATATCACAACCAGGCAGATGCTCTAATTTAAAATTGGTAAAATAAAACATTCACCCATCCAATGCGGTTGTAGACGAGATCGAACTCAGTAGATGAGTTTTGTAGCGTAATTAAAATCTTGGCGGTAGCCGTCAAAGGCACTTTTTATTGTGACGCCAACACTAGATGGGGTGCCTACCACGGCTTAAGAGAAGCCCGTCTAGAGAGAAGGATAGACTGCGTCAGTTTCTCAACGTGGTATTAAACTCAGCAATACATGTAGTACTTACCAACAAAACAAACGCCCACGTGTTTGTGCCTTGTGTAGGCATGCGCGAAACAAAACTTGGGTTTTTATAAGCGGAAGTCTCGAGGCTGTCAGGATCTCCGGGCGCATGCGCTAGAGGAGGGATTGAGAGAGCGGTATAAAAGGCAGGTCGAGTGAGAAGGTTGGTGTTGTTGTCATTGGACGTTACAGTGACGCGTGCGTTAGCAGTTGATTAAGAAGCTGTTTGTTTTGTGTCAAGTCGCGGACCTCGGTGAAGGTCATATAAGTCGTGCACCTAAGTGTAGGTCAAGGTCATAAGCTATTTCGGCTATTTCGTTTTGTCTCTTTTCCTGGACAACTATGGCTGGGACAAAGTTTGATTTAAAACTGATACCCGAATTCGACGGATCCACTTCTGTTGTCGACTGGGTCGAAAGGGTTGAGCTGACCTGCAACCTTTGTGAGGTAAAGGGGGTGCATACCGTAATTCCCCTGAGATTGGCTGGAGGCGTCCCGAGTGTATATCAGCAACTTAGTGCCGTGGAGAAGGCATCTGCTATTGATCCCTGCACGGCCTACGAAACATTTGCCTCTAGGAAGCTCATGCCAGGAGAAACCGTGGACGTCTTCTTCGCGGAGCTGAAGAAACTTGCCGTTCTATTTGGCAATGAAGTGTCAGAGCAAACACTGGCGTATGCGTTTGTGGCCGGCCTTCCCACCCATGTTAAGCAACTGATGAGGGCTTCCACCAGCGTATCTGTAACGCCCATGGAATATTTGCTAGAACGCGCTCGAGCCATTATCAGTTATGAGGAGGACCTGAGGGAACCGGTTGTAATGATGGCGCAGGCAGCCAAAACTAATGCTGAAAAGAGTCCCAGCTTGAGACCCACAACCAATGAGAGATGTTTCTGCTGCGGTCAGCGAGGCCATTTCGCAAGAAGTTATACTAACAAGGGGCGGGGACGCCCGCGCTGTTTCCAATGTGGTAGTTATGGACATTTCTCCCAAAATTGAGCGAGAAATGCATCAGTAGGCAGGACGTCAGCGCCGCCCTGTTCCCCGGGCAAGATTTAATTGAGGCGCAACCGACAATAAATATGTACGTGGAGCAAGTGCCTTGTTCAGCTCTTCTCGACTCCGGGTGCTCACACACCATCATGAGTGCTAAGTTGTGTCGAAACTGGACAAAGCAGAACATCAAAGTAACCACAATAGGTGGCAATACGCAAGCTTGCTGTGGAGCCGGAACTGTCAAAGTCCACACAGACTCTGGTGTGGCCGTAGACATTAATGTGCTGGTGATGCGAGGGGATTTGCTGGGATTCGATGAACTTTTGGGATATGATGCTATTAAGGCACTGGGGGGAGTTGTTATCGGAAGAGATGGGACTGTGCGATTTTTTGGAAACCCCATTGTGTGCTGCAGTTCACATTGATCCGCCTGATTTTAAGATGGACTACGACCCTCACCAAAAAGCATGGACTGCATCGTGGAAGTGGGCAGAAGGAAGGGTGCCAACCGAACTCAAGAATAGCATTGCAGAGTACTCGATACCCGACAAGGCCCGTAATGAATACGAGAAGGAAATTGAGGCACGAATCCAGGATGGATGGCTGATCCCCTACCCCAACAAGCTGGGACCACCCAAGGGTCTGATTCCCTTAATGGCGGTAGTCCAGCATAACAAATCAAAAGTTCGTCCGGTGCTGGTCTATCGTGAACTCAATAGATACATTGAGACGGACACTGCCGATGCTGACGTGTGCGCCAGCAAGCTGAAAGCATGGCGCCAGAAGGGTTCCAATGTGTCTATAGTAGACTTGCGGAAGTCTTATTTTCAAGTGCGAGTGGATGAGACATTGTGGCCGTTCCAGACAGTGTGGTTCCGGGGTCAGAGATACTGCCTTACTCGACTTGGCTTTGGGCTGAATGCGGCACCGCAAATCATGAAGACCATTGTAAACGCAGTATTGTCACAGGAAAAGACAACTGAGGACGCAACATCAGCCTATATTGACGATGTGTACGTCGATGAAGATATACAATCTGCGTCGCACGTCAGAGAAAAGTTAGCTCAATTCTGGTTGGAGTGCAACGATCCCGAACGTCTGAGGGATAGAGAATTAGGATTGGACGTTTGCGGGAAAGACGGTACCTTACGATGGAGGCGTGGCAGTGAGATTCCAAACATCCCTGATGTTATTACGCGGTGGACTATTTTTTCCTTGTGTGGGAAACTTATTGGTCACTTACCAGCGTGTGGCTGGCTCCGAGCAGCTGTGGGCGTCATCAAACGCAGGGCAAGTTTAGTAGCTACAGGTTGGGATGATGTATCTGATAATGCTCTGCTAACTCTGATGACGACAGACACCCTAGAGAGAGTTAACAAGGAGGACCCTGCCCGTGGAGAATGGTGTGTCGATGGGGACACTGTGAATGTGTGGGTTGACGCTAGTTCTTTGGCATTGGGCGTGTTATTGGAGCAACGTGGAAACGTAATTGAATACGCGTGCTTGCTGCGACCCGTGAATGATGCTCAACACATCCACCTGGCGGAACTGGATGCTGTTGGGAAGGGTTAAAATATGGCACTGCAATGACAGTCAAAGAAGTTGCACTTGTACACGGATTCTCTCTGCGTCTACCACTGGGTGTCCGACAGTCTTTCGGGACCAACGAGAGTCCGCACTAAGGCAGCCAGTGAGATGTTAATCCGGCGGAGGCTAAACACCCTGAAGAGTCTGGTATCGGAGTATGACCTGTCGGGGAGTGTAACGCTCGTAGCATCACACTGTAATCGTGCAGACCAACTAACCTGTGTGCCTCACAAATGGTATGAAGCTGTGAAGACAGGCGTGGAGTTCGCTGCTCGATCTTGCGCAGTTGGCGCGATTAGCTCATGCTAAATACAAAGAATTCATGTGCAGAGTGGACATCCAGGTATCAAAAGAACTCTGTATTTTGCGAGGCGTGTGGATCCGGCAGTGACAAAGGCGGATGTCAGGCAGATCATCGAGCACCGTGAGACATGCCAGTCTATTGGTCCTGCACCGTAGCAATGGCAGAAGGGGCGATTGGAGGTTGAGCATGTGTGGCAAGGATTAGCGATGGATATTACCCATTACAGTGGTAAGCGCTTTCTAACCCTTATCGACTGTGAACCCACTCGTTTTGCGGTGTGGAGGCAAATGACCAGGCAGGACTCAGCGAATGTTGTCTGCCAACTGTCATCTATCTTTTCTGAGCGAGGTGCGCCGGAAGAGATATTGACGGACAACGATGCTGCTTTTTGTAGCCACCAGGTTCGGCAGTTGTTGAATGAGTGAGGTGTCCGACTACGACTGCGATGTGCTTATGTGCCATCAGCGAATAGCATTGCTGAGAGGAGCCATCGCAGCATCAAGAGAATTGCTGCCAGAAAGCAATGCACCATTACGGAGGCCACGTATTGGTATAACATCACACCAAACGATGGGAAGATACTAACAACAGCACTGCCCAATGCCATACACACATACCGTGTTAGGATAAAGGGCATTGACACTGTTCAGCCAATCGACGAGGAGAGTCATGACAAATACAAGGTAGGGGATCCAGTTTGGGTTAGACCCCCGGAAACCGGTGCACTACCAAGTTCAAGCAAGGACAAATATCTGGAGTGGTCAGCCAGCAGTCGGTCCTTGTTGATGGAACACCACAATATGTGCGCGATCTTCGCCCAGCTAGTGAACTACATCCCACAACTACAGAGAGCGATTATTCATCAGATGATGAGCTGCTGATAAGTGAGGTCACCGAGCAAGAGAGTGGTAGTTGTATTTCGTCTGATGAGGCAAGATCAAAACCAGAACCAGAACCACACCTAGAACCAGAACCAGAACCTGAAGCCGAGATTGTAAATACCACCCTTCGCAGAAACCAACGAACTAAGAGGCCACCCCCGGAGTGCATTCTATGTGATCATCAGATCAGGGTGGAGTGTAATACTTACCACGTGTTTGTGCCTTGTGTAGACAACAAAACTTGGGTTTTTATAAGCGGAAGTCTCGAGGTTGTCAGGAATCTCCGGGCGCATGCGCAAGAGGAGGGATTGAGAGAGTGGTATAAAAGGCAGGTCGAGTGAGAAGGTTGGTGTTGTTGTCATTGGACGTTACAGTGACGCGTGCGTTAGCAGTTGATTAAGAAGCTGTTTGTTTTGTGTCAAGTCGCGCACCTCGGTGAAGGTCATATAAGTCGTGCACCTCAGTGCACCTCGCCTTCCAAAATGTTCATCCACCTAGTACTGACCAGGCTCAACATTGCTTAACTTCGATGATCTGCCGAGAACCGATGTGTCAATGTTATTGTGCCGTATGTAAATTGCATATGATATTAATTACATACAGATCTATCCGAATGATGTTGGCTGGTGTCATTAGAGTAGGCGAGGACAGATTGCCATTTTAGACGGCGTTCATTTCTGCAAAATTAAGTTCTATGTTTAGTCTTATTTTATCTGTAAGTTTCTATGTGGTGATATATTTGGGGCCAATGCACAGAAGGTCAGTCTTGGTTATGGAAAGGGAATTAGTGAGGTCAGTAACGAGAGGGTTGTTGTGTAGGTGGGTTGTTTGAGGTTGCCACAACCATTCGGGAAGCTCTAACACCTCTTTCCTGTATTCCAGATTGATCCCCCTTTAAACCCACTCCCTAAAATCCACACTCTAAACATGAAGCTTACCAGATTGAACAAACATTTTCGACATTCTTCAACATGAGCACCCCGCATCAATACTTATTTGTCAAGAACCCGACATCTAACCCTTGAGCGCCTTGTCTACCTACCCTCCGATAAAGGTAAAGAACTTTGTGTCATTTCCCACGACTCATATGTCTCCCTCGCCCAATACAACCTTAGTAATACCAACCTTTACACCACAGCTGATAATATCACTGCCACCCTAATACAGAATACTATCAATATGACCTGGACACAGATTTGCTCCAAAAGAAATCTCGTCAAAAGTATAAATTAACTTTCACCACTAAAACAGCAAACTTTCTACCACCTCATCAAAACTCATAAAAGCAGGACACACACAAATCAGACCTATCAGCATGAACAGCCCCCTCTATAAGATCTCTTATTTCCTCTCAAGACTACGTAAACCCCTGCTCTCTATCTTTCCAGCCTATGTCAATAGCTCTGACGAAATCATTGACAAGCTTAGCTCCCCAACAACTAAGGCTAAACATATATTCTTTCAGCCTGGGCGTCGTCTTACTGTACACCTCCATCCCAGCAGATCCCGCTATCAACCTCATGGCTGACCTCATATCTTTCAATAACTTACACTGTTTCAGAATAGCCCTTGCGACATCCTTCAACTTCTCAGAGTGATTGTTGGTAAAAGATACTTCATATTCTTAAACCATACCTATAAGCAAATATCTGGTGTACCCATATGCTCCAGTCTCTCCAGCCTCCTACCCATTGCTTACACGGATAGACTCGAAAGACAAGCAATCAGCATCTGCCACTCTTACCAGATACATAGATGGCATCCTAGTATCTAATGCTTCCATGACGAAGCTACTAAAATCGTTTACACATTCAACAATACTGACTCCTACTTGCAGTTCACCATAGAGCACGCAAACTCCTCTCACTCCTTGACTTATACTCAACATCACTGAAGGCGATTGTATATGTACAGGGTTCTACAGCAAACCAACCTGTAGGCGTCTGTTTGTCCATTTTAGGGTTGCCTTACCCCTTAAAGATAAACTGAGCTATGCACATGTAGATATCTCACGTATACGCAACAAGTGCACTACTAACACATCCGACAAAACCCTGCACACTCACAGCTTCCTACACACTCTCTCCATAAACGGCTATGCCAACTCCGCATTATTTTCACCCAGATAGAGAAAAAAATGCCAACGCCACACTCACTCAAACTTCCTTTCATCAACGATAGAATATCCTCAGCTATCCGTAATGTCATACATTATGAGAAGCTAGACATACAATTTATCCACACCAACACAACCTTGCGACAGAACCTCGGAGACACTCATCACACGCACCTGACACTTGCTCCCTAGCAAAATGCCCCATCCCAGATACAGGCTTATGTTCTCGAAATCACGTTGTGTATGACCTACAATGCACCAAATGCAAGAACTCATATATATAGGGGGTACGACCAGACAGCTACATCAAATATCATTTCATCACAAGAATCTCCTCGTTCCACAAGCATATTATTTCAAGCAACAATACCCAACGTAAGATCCGCGATAGTATACTTGCCTCAGTTAGAAACCTAGGCAATCTCAGAATTGCTGAAGCACTCTTTATCTTTAAACACAAACCTTCCATTAATAACTTCATTCTTCATCATTTGACCTTTAATAATAAGCGAACTCATAATAAGCACGATAGACAATTTATATAAAAAACATATAATTGAAAAATAAAAAAGAGGTATAGACTATGAAATATATAGAAGATGAATACATCCACTTGAAAACATTGAGGTGTGTTTAAAAATAGAATTATAATAAGAACATATAACCAGACACAGATCAAAGAGATAGAATGTAGATGGTAAGATACATATAACGAATATACACACATGAAAATATATACGTGCATTTAGGTTTAGATATATGTAGATACCGGAATATATTACTCTTTATGCATTAATAACACCAAACACAATTTCACCAAGTATTTTAACTAAATTTTTCATTAAAAAAATTATGAGGTGATGCCAATGAAGGTCAATGATTTGGGTGGGATGGGAGTAAATAGAAAGGGGCGTAGATAAAATGAATAGTGCAGAGTTTTCGGTTGGATGGGAATGAAGTAGAGAAGATAGAAAGTAAATAAACAAACATACTATTTATATTTAAGAATTAGATTAAAGTTCACCTATACAAAAATGTATAAATAAAAAATAAATAAAATAAAAAGAAGAAAAGTATAAAAGGCGTACGAATGTGAATGAAGGAACAAAGACGTAACATCAGATAGAGAAAAAGAGAGGATTAGCAAATACGATGTAACAAACACAAAGAGTATTAATATATGAAAACAAATTAATAATATTATAGGCAAACAATATTTTTTAAAAAAAGCGCACTTATCTCCCATATATTTTAAAAAAGAAAATATAAATAGTGTAATGTTTTTATAACAAGAAAACAAAAGAAAGATAAATAAATAAGTTAAGCACCGTTACATCCCTTACACCGTAAATTACCTAAATTTGAATGCAGTACTATAAAAAATTAAAAAGAATTGGCTGCGTCGCTACTATTAAAAATAAATGAATAAATAAACAAAATACATTATCATAATAGAATAATAAATTAAGCCATAAAGTTATTTTCTAACTAGCGGGGGTACCCGGCGTTGCCCGAGTGTTTGTTTCCGGGACGGGGAGGGAGTTTTAAAAAATGTTATGGTAGGTAAATAGGAAGGATCAAACCCGAAGTCATGAGTAAAAGTAGGAAAATAAAGTGTGAAAAAAAAAAACATCTGCAACGTTAACAGTTCGGCCACCAAGAAAAGTCCATTCCAGTTGTTTGGGAGAAAAAAAGTATAGAAATCTAAGATTATCGAGGAATTTGAGAAATAATAAGCCTATAACACACCTCAGATATTGTTCTGCCATTTGTGCATATTATATTTGCATGAAATATCTTGATTTTTAATCCTAGTAATGTCAAAATCAGAGGGGAAAAAATGAGTTCATTTTTTTTATATAGAGATAAACATTAAATAAATAATTAAATAAGAGATTAAATAACATTACAACTAATGAAATATTGCCCCCCCCCCAAAAAAAAAAATAATCCCTTGTTACCTACACAATTAACTAATCACATATGAGTAGTGTACTAGACTCTTGCTGCAGCCCTGGTCTCTTTCGCCAACTTGGATAATACTCTTGTTTTTTATTTGAAAAAGGGAGGTGTTTTCTCCTGAAATTAATCAAAGTCCCATTCAACTAACGGACTTAGATACTTCGGATATGCCAGGAACTTGGCTTACTGATGATTAATGAGAGGAGGAGCGTTAAATGAATAAATTTTCTACTCATCCGTTAATTTGTTCCCCCCCCCCTACTTTCCTTTTTTTGTTAAGGTATTTCCCTTTGCTCTCAGCTTTTATCACTTCAACATATTCCGTTACCAGCAATGCTTCAAGCAATATACCATTTACTTTATATATATTACACACACACACACACACACATACACACACACACACACACATATATATATATATATATCCCTATTAATACTGCACTGCATAATCTATTAACTAAATTTTGGATAATACTTCGCTATAATTGTATTAAAAACGTAAAAATTTATTTAATGTAAGAACGGTATAACCTAACCTAAATCAAATATAAATGCAACTCATTAAAACAGGCACGTGGTATATACGTCTGTTTCGTGGCCTTCAAAACACTAACATCTACTAGATGGTCTACGTTAAACAAATATATATCCATGTATCATTTCCCTGAGAATAACAGTCTTTTTAAGGTTTTGAAAAGTGGAAATCACAATTTTTTTGCTAAACTGCGGCAGAGTATAATTTAATCTCTTCCTTAGCGTTAGTTTACGGGTACTAACATATTTTTTGATGCAAAAATGATGTCCTTTTTTATCATATATATATATATATATATATATATATATATATATATATATATATATATATATTACCGTCACTGGATTATTTATCTTCCACCAGACAATCCATTCATGTGTAATCACCTTTTTCTCCACCATATTCCCTCTGCTTCACTTTTTTTGCTTTCAGTACGATCTTTGACTTACTTTTTGTTTCATCATTTACTTTTGCATGCAAAATCCGATCCCGCATTTTGCTAATTCCTACCCACTGATGAGAAGGAAATTATTTCTTCGAAACTCCATGGATTAAGGAGTATTCACTTATCTAGTGTTTCCTTTTCAGATTAAATGTTTTTCACTCATTTCAAAGTGTTTTAACATGTTTTATTAACTGTTTACTTGTATTATAAGCTCTATCTCCTATTTGGTTTTATCGAGTTTTTGCATCTGACTGAGATAACTTTATAAAGATAACTTTATAAATATTATAGAGATAACTTTATAAATATTAATTCTTTAATATTTATAATATACTTTAATTTTACCATCTTGGATCATTTTGGTAAATTTAATTGTAATTTTTATTTTATATATATATATATATATATATATATATATATATATATATATATATATATATATATTTATATATATATATTTATATATATATATATATATATATTTATATATATGTATATATATATATATATATATATATATATATATACGTCAATAAAACGACATTATTACTGAACAATCCTAATATCTTAATAGTGCGGTTTATAAGATGTCTAACTGAAAACATCAAAATTGCATTAAATAATAAGTCTCATAAATATACGTTTACAAAATCTACTCTTGATAAACCTACTAGTTTGCAGTTTAGTTTAATCAACTTAGTAAGATTACGATATTTAACAACTAAAGCATAAAAAGTACGATTATAATTTCAATTCATACTAACTAATTCATAGGAAATACTGTATTGAATTCAGTGTATCTTTGACTATGGAACGAAATTATTAAGCTTTTGTAATCAAGTCAGTGAAAGTAAATGAAAAACGGCCAAATAAACATGTAAAAAATACACGAACAAAGAAAATGACGTTCCTTTATATTTATATGTATTTGATAGTTTGTAATTCATACCTATTAAATTGAATCGTTAACTTTATTATATATACATACATACACACACACATATATATATATATGTGTGTGCATGTGTATGTGTGTATGTGCGTGTGTGTTCTTGTATGTGCTGGTGTGCGTGTTTATGTTTAAGTTTTTTTTTTTAAATATTTTATATGCATAACAGCTCTGCATGTGCTCGCTGGCGTGTCTCTCAATTTCAGCCGTCGTCAGCATGGTTATATTTCTTGGTATATCTTAGACTCTTCCGTCGATTCGATGAATGAGATTCCGGCACAATAAGGAAGTTGCTCGGAAATCCACACAGATGATTTGTTTATAATAGTCGCGGCTTTGTCTAGAACAATCCACACATTTTGGCATGACTGCTAACCTCCGTCGGTGCAGATAGCTGCCAAAGGACAGAGTATATAGCAGATCATCAGTTTTTACATCAGAGTTTGCGTCTCGTAGATGCATGTATTTGTGGGTGCATCTTTCCCAGTGAATTAATGCCCCATCATAAACCAACCTGGAATTTCTACAACTCGCCGCGGTACAAACAGCGCTTAAGTTCCCCAAATGGCCACTCATCTGATACTGGTCAGTCTCAAACACACACGCACACACTCACAGGCACAGGCACACACACATACACATACACACATATATATAAGTTTACATACATATATATAAATGGAGAGAGAGAGAGAGGGGGTGAGAGAGAATTTTGAAAATATTTATGGCGATTAAGCTTCACAAACATTTCCACATTTCATACTCTTAGGTAGTCGTCAAGTTATTGCAGGAAATGTTTTCATATATTCCCGTGATGAAAGTTTCGCCAGTAATCTTATAGGAGTTTCTCCTCTCTACACAACAATTTATCACCGTCAAAAAGCGCGTATTTATCAAGCAAAGGTCTCCCTGGCGTGTCATTGACTCCTACATTCGTTCGATTTTTGTGGGATAGGCTTTCTTTTTCTTTTGGTTAGAAATGATTGATTTAGATCTATATGTTTTTCGCTTACATTTTTAGACTCGTTTATGCGTTGGTATTTGTATCGATTATTGTACCTATAATTATGAGTTTTATTTATTTATTTATTTAATTGTTAAACATATAATTGACTACTGAAATTAAATTCACAAAACTGTGTTTTGCTTATTCGAGTACAAGCAGTTATTTTTATATTTCATTAATAATTCACAAAAATGTGAGCATCACATATTTAGTAAGCAGTTTGTAAGCATTTAATCCGTCAAAAATATCATTTAAACAGAATTGAAAAAATCCATAGTAAAGTATCGTGTATTATTTTTAATATTCGAAAGTATTTTCATAGGATTTTGTCCAATATAAATCTGGAAGAAAGACTTTTGGTTAAAAAGCATAGTTACATAATGTTTCACATATAAAATTTATATAATAATCTAATGATCAATTTATTCTATATTAGAAATAAATAAGTTTAAAATATTTAAAAGTTTAAACAAAACATATTTAAAACTAATAATTAATTAAAGTTTGTTCGAGAAAAATTATATTTATTTATTATCTGATCTTCCATAGTCGGGACCGTACCGATTGGTGTATATACTTTTCCTTAATTGGAATTCATTTTTGAGATGAGCATTATATATATATATATATATATATAAATATATATATATATATATATATATTAATTTATTTTTAATATCGGACTATTATTCTCATCTTTATTAGTTGTTGTTTTTCATTTTTATTAGTTGTTGTTTTCACAACGTTTCGCCATTAGTATATAATGCTTTTTTGTGAATTTAATTTCGGTATTCAGTTGTATTTTTAACAGAATAAATAAAACTGGTAATTATCGCCATTCGTATTCCATGACTTGTCGGTAAATAATAGCATTGCTTTACTTTCTCTTTTGAAAAGAGAAGTTCTAAGTGAAATTATCGACGGTATTTTTACCATTCAGCTTATGTTCAGTTGGTGCAAATATAATGCCATATTTGACTGTGAAATTCATAAGATCATAACTCATTTCATAAAAGACTGTATTAATCGAAGTAAGAATAATTAGAATCGACACATTTTTTGCCAAACAGAAACAAGTTTATTCATCCTATTATCATATAAATCCGGAGCGCTTGAAGCGATGAAGTCACTGAAAGCCGATTTGGAATCATCTCGGCTTTTGAAGCATTTTTTTCGGATAGAACGTTGTCGAGGTGCTTGAAAAATAACCGGTGGGCGAGATTTCCGGTGAATATGGCGAATGAGGCAGAGTCTCGTAGTCCAATTCGGTCAGCTTCTTCAAAGTCAGCTGGGCAACATGACATCGAGCGTTCTCATGGTCCCTTCATATTGACCCATCTCGGGAACATACTTTGGAGCTTATGGTGCATTTCTTCAATTTTTCCGCATGACTTCTCCGCCGTAATGGTTTCTCTCAGATTCAAGAAGTTGGGATGGATGAGAATCGAAGCAGACCACCATACAATCACCAAAACCTTAATCTTAGTGTAATTACAGATTGGGAAGTATTGTGGAGCTTCTCCGGCATTCACACACAGTACCGAACGTCGATTATCGAAGAGGATCCACTTCTCATCACACATCACACTCTGCTCGTGAAATTGGTGCTTTTATTGCGCAGGGGAAGCGTAGAAGACACCTAAAACGACGACTTTTTTTAAATTATCGGTCAAGTCAAGCAGTATCAATTCATCTAACTTGTTTGACTTCCATAAGCGCTCTGAATGGCAAACTACTTTCGAGTTGTAGAGTTACAGTTTAACAGCAACATCTCGTATAGTTTTGCGAGGAGCTGCATCAATTAAGGCTTTCAAATGCTCGTTATCCACCGCAGTCGGCCGACCGCGACCGTCTTCGTCTTCGAGGCTCTCGTCGCCATTGCAAAAGTTCTTGAAGCACTGTTGTGCCACCTGTTCGTTAATGGTTCCTGGGTCAAACACGTCATTGATATCACGAGCTGTCTCGGCAGCTTTACGGCCTAGTTTGAACTGAAACAAAAAAAATCGTGCGGATTTGAATTGTGTCCATGCTGCCGAAAAGCCCGCAAAAGGATGAAAAGGTTGAGAACGGTAATGAATAACAGTGTTCAACGGAGCGAAAATGCGCTTCAAAACCACACACATACACACACACATATACACACATATATGTATATCAATGGAGTAATTCCGAAATTATCTATAAATTAACATATGTGAGTAAACGAGTTTGTTTTTGCACGAACCAAATATAATAAAGTAAGTGCCTATTTCTGAACTAAAACGTAAAATTCTATCGCACCAGGTTATCTACATTACGACCAACTTTGGTATACTCACATTTATTTAGTGATTAGCAATTATTCAAGCTAATCCACATTTTTTTTTTCACAAGAGATATGATGTTGTCCGTATATAATACGTGAGTCTAACGTGCTTTTCCTTAGTCTACATAGAAGAAAGAAGACAATAGCAAGGAAGGAATCCAGCGGTGAATTATACAAATGTTTGAATAAGGTTCGTAAGAGAGTCAACCACACAATAATAAACAATATATGATGGCTGTTTATTAAAATGCGTCACGAAACGATAATTAACTTGTGGAGAATTTAGGTTCACTAATTGTATTATTTTATTCGAAAATGTTATTTATTTACAAAAACTTAATATGTACATACACAGATAATATATATCTGTTGTCATTGTTCTCGAATTTAAATGCGTCTGGCTAATTGTGACGACGATTACCAAATGCTTATAATTTTAGAAAAATTTTAGTAATACTTTAATACAAAACGAGTAAAACACATGCGAGTAATATTAAGTTCGGTTTCATATATATATATATATATATATATATATATATATATATATATATATATATATAGTCATCCACATACGGTACTCTTTCGCGGTTTCACAGCTTATTAGTGCGGATAGACCAGCAACTACCTCAAGACAGGATCGAAACCTGACCGTCCAAACGACAGTCGCAGCTTCTACCCGTTGCGCTATTCGACTGCTGCTATGCGGGCAGTGAATTAACAATGTTTTGACATTGTTCAAATACCTTTTGTTTACACAACGAGCATCGCTGTATATATATATATATATATATATATATATATATATATATATATGTATATATATACTAGCAGTTCAGCCCAGCTTTGCTCGCGCCCTATGTTCTATTCCTAACTTGGCCTACGTGTGAATTTGTCTGAGTAATTTCATAGAGACGCAGCGGTCAGTTTTTAAAAAACTTTAGCCTAATTTTGACCCCTTAACATTTAATGTTTTTTTCTCAAATCAAAATAAAACGTTTTACCTGTTCAAAGTTACCTACCTACACAAATTTAAATCTTTAGACCCAAAATTAGCGGTGGAATTTGGTAGAATCTTCAAAGATCAATTCTTTATACTTTGGCTTTTTGGAAGCCAAACTTTCGCCCCAACACTGATTAAAATGTCTGCCGCATGTCTGAATAACCCTTATGCATAAATTTAAACTGCTTAAACCCAAAATTAGCTGAGAAATTAGCTAGACACCGCAAAGATCAAATCTTTTGAACTTTGACCCCTTGGCAGTTAAATTAAAAAAATTGACCTATCTCTGAATACCCTTTATGTAAAATTTCACAGCTTTAGACTAGAAATATACAGAGTAATTAGGTAGAGACAACAGACGTCAAATTTTTGAAAACTTTGACCCCAATTTTGATCCCCTTACCATTTATTTTTGGGGGACTAAAATCAAATTATAAAGTTTGATCCATGTCCAAGAGACCAGCATTTAAAATTTCAAGGGTTTTGACATAAAATTGGTGTAAGAGTTTGGTAGAGTTTTCAAAGGTCAACTTGTTGAACTTTTACCCCTTGACAGTCAAATTTCTGGCCGACAATTAATTAAAAAGATTTTCACAAATCTCAATTTATCTTATGTCAAGTCTGGTGTCTGTAGACCGAAAATTGACTGAGTTATTTGTTAGGGAAATGTACACAGACGCACACACAGAGGCAGTTTCACTTTATATATATATATATATATATATATATATATATATATATATGTGTGTGTGTGTGTGTGTGTGTGTGTGTGTGTGTGTGTGTGCCACATTTAAATAATGTTACAAAAGCGTATTCTTGGAATATAGTGAATGGGGAATTAATTATAACCTCCAATGCACAAACTCTGCCTGAATGCGTTCGTACTTTGAAACCTCACACGCCTACGAGACTGACACCAATATAGTGAAAAACCACTTTAAGATAGGAGTTTAAGGTTCCGTATACCAATTGGGAATTCGTTTTAAAAGGCGATTTGTAAGACAGCTCTTGGTTCTGATGAAAACATCTATTTAATATGAGTCAGTTAGTTTGTGTCTTTGTTGGAGTCGAACAAAATATAAAAATTCATCACAGAAGCCACGGGCGGCCATCCTGCAAAATACCCTCAAAAACGGAAGATAGGAAGAAATTCATCCGTAAAAAGTATTCATGGCGAATGCACACGGCCTTGATTTCAAGTAGAAATGTAACACATAATACTTACTCACACATAAACACACACGCATATAAACTTTGTGTATATATATTATTTTTAAAATATAATTATCCACTGACACGTGTTTCGTCGTCCACGATTGATCAGAGTGGCTGACTCGTGGACATCGTGAACACGTGTCAGTGGATAATTATATTTAAAAAAATAATATATATACCACTCCCCATTAAAAGGGGGTACCAGATTGGTCAATGGGAAAATTATTCCCAACAAGCATTGAGGTAAAAATGCACTTTCGTATAAATACTTGACTTCATTCAAGAAAGTATCTCTAAAAAAACAAATAAAAACATATATATATATATATATATATATACATATAAACACATACACACATATACATATATGATTATATTTTAGAATAAATATAATTATGCTTAATTATATAATAATTATGCTCATAAAATCACACGTGTATGAAGTGATAATTACTGTCGATTGGTAAGTTATTGATCCTGTCGCAACAGAACATTTAATTCTGTAGACTAATATACTAAATGCATGCTACCAGCAGGTAACATATGAATTGACGTAGAGGAATACATGTAAATATCAAAACGGGTGAAAAGATTGTAAATATTCAGAAAGCATATAACAACGGAAATTTGTATTTACGCTTTGAGTCATTATTTTAGTAAATTCTCTACACAAAACACAGCTTCGTTTAATAACCACGCTTTTTAGAACGGAAATATTTTTAATAAATATTACTAATTTTTATACAATATATACATATATGCATATGAATATATGTAGATATATACCCGTGTATACATATATACATTTATATATATATATATATATATATACGTGTACAGTTATATACAGATACACGTACATGTATATACATGTATTAATTTATGTTTCATACATGAAAATATATACAGATACATGTATATATATACATATATATGTATATGAATTTATACATCTATAAATATATATATATATACATGTGTATATATATACATTACACACACACATATATATATATACATATATATACATACGTATACATATATACGTATATATATATATATATATATATATATATATGCATGCATATATATATGATGATTGCAACGTCTTTTCAAACGAGTGCTACTTCCTCAGTCACTTAAATCCATGAGCCCCAAAATGACATTTTTTAGTCCTACCGGTGAATTCACACGCTCAAGCAGGCATAATACTGAAGATGGTTATTGAGATCAATTATTATATGCTTCCAGCATTTCAAGCCTCCACGCGTACAAGCTTCCTTCGCCACAGGACCACGTTTATAGACAAATGACTGTGTGAGTATCTATACACAGAGGATGGTACAGAGTCTTAGCTTTGCATGACAGCAAAGTCTCTCTCTCTCTCTCGGTTCAAAATGTTGAGATTCAGCAACAACCAAGAGCAAGATAGCCAGCAACAAGTTAAACTGCAGACCAGCTTAATGCGAGTACTGGTCTCCCGCTTTATAGTTTTTTACATCAGAGATTTACTTCACCTAGAAAGGTTGTCTTCACCACGGCTTACAGAAGTTCTCTCCACCCCAACACACACATACAAACACACACGCTGCTAGTTGGCCGTTGACCCCGAAAACGGGTTCATTCGCGAATGAACACACACACACACACACACATACATGTATATATATATATATATACATATACATATATATACACACATATAAACATATGCATATATATGCAAATATGTATAAATACGTATATATATATACATATACATATATATATATATGTATATATTTCTGTGGATATTTTTTTACTCATAACATATACCAATCCTTACTCAAGAAACACAATGTAATTACAAAGCATTATAGTGAATAAATGGCAAAAGACTATATTCCACAGTTCAGGATGTTGACCCCCCCTTATAATGTATTCCTTTAATTCACTTGACATTTACAATTTTTACAGTATTTGTTATCAATTATTAGATCAACTAGTGAATCTATTTTGCATTGAACTCATCAGAAGAAATAGCAACAGTCATCCGTCAAAATAATAATAAAGTGCGTGTTGACATGATTAAAATCCGGAAATAGCAAGAGAAGCTGTAAATACCTTAGAATTATCTATATAATACTAAAACTCTGTCATTCTTGGTTGTTTGCTTGTTTTCTTGCGCAATATCCCCCTCCTCCTCCTCCTCCCCCTCATCCTTCTCCTCCTACTACTACTACTATGCCTCCTCTTCTTGCTACTACTATTACTTCTCTTCTTTACAACTACTACTACGCCTCCTCTTCCTCCTCTTACTACTACTACTACTAAAACAATTTTGACCTGTTGACAACGTATTTTCTTTTTACTGTGTACGTTTTCAACAGCTTAATTTTTTGCGTTTTAAATTATCCTAATAAACAATTGTTAATACTTTCTGCATTTTTTTACATCGCTCATTTCCGTATTACGTTTAAGTTATTTTAACGCAATTTTCTTACAAATAAATCTACTATTTTACAATGTATTGTTTTACTGTGTACGTTTTCAGCGACCCAATTTTTTTCACATTTGAATTAATAGATATTTTAAAATTTGAATTTAACTTTAAATATTATGGTATCTGTTCAGTGTACATTTACCTATAAGTATGGCAACCCACTTATAATTAAATGGCTGTAAGTTTTTTTTTTTCAAGATTAAACAATTATAAAGGGAACGACTCATAGAAATCTATCTATATTATGTTTCATTTTAATATACTTTCATAAAAATGTTTTTGTTATGTAACAAACACCTATTTTCTTTATGTCACAAGTGTTACGCTCATACATCAATTCAATAGCTAATATAACATACTGACCCAACGGGTCACAGGTAGTCTACTTATTTCTAAAATTCCAAATGGCGTAATAGAAAAATAGAAAATAGAAAATTGCGTATTTGTTAATCCATTTTAAGAACGACCACTCCAAGAAAACGAGCACATCTTAGTCGTCCACACACAGTCTATTTTAATTAAGCAAATTATTGATTGAACAGGTAGTATCGCGGTGAACTTCCTGTGAATTTGTTGTTTATTATATCGTCTCAAAAAGGGCGTATTCTCTGCTGTTATGGCTCGCAAATAGCCACAAGAAGAACAGAACAAGGGATAACAGTTTAAAACATGCTGATTACCGTATTAGTCGGAGGTTTATACGCCAAGGACGTACAAGTACTGTGCGTTTATCAAAGTACACTCAATTAAAATACTTTGTGAGATATAAACTCGCATCATCCGATAGGGCTTGCATATCAGAAATGGAGAGCAACAAATGCCAACCACTAAAGCCGATTCATTTGGAAGAAATCAATTCAAGGTTCCTAATGTAGTAGATCCATTTTAGCGAACGTAACTTGTTAGTTCAAATGTATTCAACAATCGTTGATAACCTGGAAACGGCATTTTAATTCAACAAATGTAATTCAATAATTTTAATTCCGATTATCCAATAAGGAGAAAAATATGATTTTGGGATGAAATCCCCCGGATAATAAAATTGGTGAGCGGCTCCGGGTTAATTTTGGACAATCCAACGTCCTGTCAACAACTGACAACTTTAATATAACGGGTGAAATTTTCCCGCCTATTAACCTTTTCGAACATTAGAAAATAGGAGTGAGAAAAGGGGGATTGGTTTGAGTCAAATCTACAATACTATTACGGACAACTTTTTTTAAATAGACACTAAGATGCAGCATTGCGATAATTAGACTGAGATCTTATCTTGCCCGATAAAACGGGGCCTATTCAATTTGGCCATATATAATAGTTAGAAACACGTGATAGGCACACCAGCACTTGATGCCCTTGCGAATTGCAGCTTTCAAATATATGTGATACTATAACGTGTACGAAATTGTTTAGCACTGAAGAAAAATACAGCATTTTTTGCAGCAGTCTTAACAATGTCCTTTATGTATGTGTTCGTATTTTCTTATAAATAAACTGTATTTAAATCCAAACTTTATTGAATCGTGGGCATAATTCGCCAGAAAATACAGTAGGCTCATCAATCACAACATGCACAAACACAGAAAAATCATGGGAATACTCTCGCTTGTCCCCATAAAAAAAACAGAGTTTATTCTCTCCCTAGCATGGACATCAAAGGGTTTGCTATCTCAGGCGAATAGACGATAGGAGAATCTCGATGGACTATTTATTCCGTAAGCTTAACAGGTTTCCAACCAGCAACAATGTCTAGTCTACGTATTATACACTACATAGATTTCCCCTAAATATGAAAGCAACCGCATCTACGAAGCAGAATGCTTATCCGTGAATAAAGATGGCAACAGTTAGAGAAATGCTATATAAGAGATGTGGGGACAAGATAGACCGACCGTGGAAGAAGTAAAGCTAACCAATATGGCAGAAAGCTACAACAAAACTCAATTGCCATGGCCCACTTATATCGCTGACAGCTGCAACATACATTTCTGATAGAATTAATATATATATATAGATCTGCATAGTCAGTAGACCTTCAATTCGTTACCTGGGACACAAGGACGCAAAGCAAATTGAAACGAGGCAAACGAAAAATAAATGTTCCAACAAGGCGATCGCCTAATTGATCAATTTATCTTTTTACTGTGATATATTTTAGGAACAGATACAAAATATTCACCAAACTCTAAAGTTCTTCAATATTAATCCTAATTGCATTAGAATATAATAACATTTTGAAAACTTGATGTCTTTTAATGTATGTTACTATGTAGATATCTGCTACACACAGTCAGTTATTTTCACTAATACTTAAAGATAATGGCATTGTAACTGTATTTTAAATATTAGTAAAACCCGCCGAAAGTCAATGGTTGTATCGTTCATATGTCATGTTCGAAAGAACATGCTTGTCTAAAACTGTTTTTTTCAAAATGTATCCTGCTTAATTTGTTTGGGATTTATGTTTATTCTTCAGAATTATAGCGTGAACTGAGGCACAGCTATATTTTAGTACAACTTTGGAGCTAACTAGTACAATATAGTATTCCTGTTATAAAGCAATATATATATATATATATATATATATATATATATATATATATATGCATGTGTGTGTAAAAAATAAACAATCTCACGTAATAGAAAAAAAGAAAATTCCTGATTCTTCTTATACATTGATAAACTTTTTTTTATTAGATTTTCTCTCTTTGACTTACGTGAAGCAATACATAGATGTCGATTTGTTTCTTACAGTAGAGGAGACTATCACGTTAAAGTGTGTATGTTTGTCCTTTGAGCGAAGCATTAACGTAAGAATTAATGCAATTTTTAAGTGAAATACATTTTTGTTTTAATTATTTTATATTCCGAGACAATATAAAATGTTTTGTCTCGAATATGGCATGATATATCTTCCTGGACTTAAAATCATGTTACTTTATTGTTAGTGAGCTTAACGTTCTAGTCACAACCAGACTGAATAAGCGACAGGAGAGAGTCTAGTCAGCTTGTACTATTTGATAATATATCGAGTACCGCTGAAACTTAACGTGGCTTAACTCCAGTTATCTTGCAAAAGCGCTCTGTAAATATGCTTATGCCGTACGAGTCTTACTTTGAATATCAATTAAACACAATTTGTACACAGGAAAATTTAATGGATGATTACTGGAATATCATGTTATATAAGTGATATTCATTACATAAGATTTCATAGCGTTAAATTTCAACTTTCATGACATTGTAACAGAGCGAGTGTGCAAATATCAGTAGGAGGATGAATTGCAAGGGAAAGTATTAGAAGTAACAGCATTTGAGCACGTATGCATATTAGCAAGTGTGTACGGGCTTGCGTGAAGAGAAAAAGAAATAAGAGACAGCACGGGAGCGGAAAGAATAAACGTTTACCGGGAGAGGCGGACGTGTAAATTCGAGAGTGAGAAATAGCTTGTTATAACTAGCATGTAACTGGGGGGGGGGCGCCAATCGGGTGAGATGGACGTGTGGCTAACTATTAAACTAGTGTAAAGAAGACGTTGTTTTGTTAATTGTATTGCAGACGAAATCAACACTACAACAAAGAATGAGATATTGTTTGAAAAGTAACGGTAATAAATAGCTTTTTTTTTAATTCCATTTTCACTCCAAACAAGGCACAGCTCCACTGTAGTGTTGGGGTCTGTTATCGGGGGCATAAGTAGCAGATATATTATGTAGCGAATTGCGCAGCAAGATGTATGTTCGCATTACACTTGAATTTCTGCATGTCAGTACAGTTGGGATAACAGGAACCCGGGCGTTTAGCAGTTCTGGGAAAGAAACAATTAGAGTAGAAGACCTTCTTACATCTCGGGATTTCTACTGTGTAGTGATGACATTTTTCTGATTGTCAGCTTCGTCAAGGATATTTACGTCGAGGGAATACAAGGGCTAGTAGTACGGCAGAGCATCCACCATTAAAATACTTGTAGAACAGGCAAAGGGATGCAACGTTTCATCGATGGGACAGATATTTAAGCTTGGATGACATTTCAGGACTTATCAGTTTGGCGACCCTCTTTTGAACGCTGTCAAGGAGCGAAATACATGTAGCAGATGCTCCAGCCTAAATGTGACAACAATACTCTAAAATTCGGCAACGAGTGGCCTTGTAGAGGTACAGGCTACTTTCAGAAGTAAGTAACTTCTAGCTTATTAGAGAAATTCCACCTTCGCCGTATCGGCCCTGTCAATGTTCTTTATATCTGTTCCAACTCATGGTACTTGTGAACGTTAAGGCGAAAAGTTTGAAATAAGCACTTTTAGGTAATATATCTTTAGCCATAGCTATTAGTGGTTGCGAAGTTTTTTTGTAATTATTGAAGGAAACAAGCTGTGTTTTTGAAGCATTGAATGTGACCATCTGTTTTTGTCTCTATTCGACTACAGATTGAAGGTCATTGTCTAGTGTTTCTGCCATTGCCTTAGATATGTGTCTATTGGTTTTCCCCTCGTGACTGCTATAGAGCATGGTTTCATGAGCAAATATACCCATCTCAGAGATAAGTTTATCATGGTGGTCAGTTGTGAATATTAGGAATAATGTTGGGCCAATTACAGACTTTTCCGGTACACCCGCATTTATCTCATATTGTCTGATATACGGCGGTCTAGGACAATCTTGATTTCCTCTTAATTAATAAGGGTTTTATTATGTTAAGTATTCGTTCAGTAACACTGTATGATCTGATATTCCTGGGAAAACCATCGTGCCATACCCAGCCAAAAGCTTTAGATATATCAAGGGCTCCCGCTCGACCCCCTCTTGTTTTGTCCAATGTATAGTATATACGTACAAATATTACAGTAAGGATATGTGCTGTAGACCTGTCTTGCCTAAATCCATATTGTTGTTCGGTCAGAAGTTTACCAGCTGTAAGATGATGGACTAGACTTTGGTTTATTATAGACTCAAATATTTTGTCGAAAAGCGGGAGGAGGCTAAGAGAACTATAATTTAAAGGGGCAGTTCTTTCACTTGAATTCTTGTAAACTGGGACCACAGAAGCAGATTTCCAGCAGTTATGACAGCAAGGTTCGTTAAGGCATTTGTTGCACATTTTGGAGAGGACTGGAGTAACCTCAGCGGAGGATTTATTTTATAGTACAGCCGAGATGAGATTGGGTCCACATGCTTTTGAGGTGTCTATGTTTTTTTATGATATCATGCACCTGAGAAGGGTAATTTTCAGATCACAAAGCGTGGTGTCAGTCCGCAAATGGAAGTCAGGAAGGGCGTAGTTTGCTGAGTCTAATGTGAAGTTTGAAGCAAACGGACTGGTACGCATGTTAGCTTTTTTGTTGCCGTGCAAATAACCTCATGATTGTTGGATAATTGGGGAATTGTTGATTGCCTACTATTTACTACACTGTTGTAGATTTTCCAGAAACCACGGGTTCCTAATTTTTGAGCTTTGATGCTTTTTCTGGTGGTTTCAGTACACTCTTTCTTCGCTCTCGCGATTTCTTTCTTACAATTACTTCTAACTTCTATATAATTTGTCTGATTGTACTGGATCTTTGTCGGTTAAATCTGAGGTATGCATGCTGCCTTTGTCTTATGGCAGCTACACAAGTAGAAGTAAATCTTGGGGAGAATTAGTAAATTCTTCTTATAATCTCTTGTCGTTTAGTGCAATGGTTCTTCAGTTTTGGGTCGATATAAGAGGTGCTTCTACCATTATCACAGCGTGATAAGCATTCCTTAATAAGCTCTCAGTATTCATTACACAACCATGGAGAATTGTGATCAAAAATAGATCTAGAAGTTACGCATGTTTATCTTGGTGATCTAGGAAACGTGTCGGAAACGTAACCGTCTGTGATAGGGATTGAGATATAGAGAAGCTATGTGTTATGCTACCAGCTGCGTCTGTGTAAGTAGAAAATCCAAGCCAGTTACTACAGTGGACATTAAAGTCACCAAATACATGTACTTCTGCTCTAGTATCGAGGAGGAGTGCTGTATCTATGCTGTCAGAAATTTGGTTGATTAGTGTACAGTCCTGGATCAAGGGAGAGAAGTCGAGAAAATATAAGTAGCTAATGTTATATTTTTCTAAAACAGAAAACAGCCAGTCTGATTTATTTGTTTTTGTTTGTTCAGTCCTTTGCGACGATACTTGACGGAAAGGGGAGGATTGGAAAATAACGAACACAGTTCGAGTGTACGCCCACGTTAACCGAAGAGGATAAACAATATATGTTCGAAACAGCTAAAAAATATTACATAATTGTCAAGAAGATTGTAAAAAACGTCCTCTTTCAATTTTGCTCCTCACAGATTATCATGTTGAATAAAAACAAATTAGTAGCATGCAGTGATGAATGTAACACATAAATTACCAACAATTAATCGGAGATGTTTCTTTTCTAACATCTTATAAAAAATGCTAAAATAAACTAAAATATATTTGTTGCCATATACAGTATGGTGCTTACAAATCTAGCATCTGGTGCACTACAATATTAATATAACTTTCTTTCTTTTTCATGAGTTAAGTAAAATAGATCATTAGGCCAGTTAGTGATAAAAAAAGTCATTAAACACGTGTGTTATCTAAGAAATATAACGTCACAGGTTTTTGTATAGTTTTTTTACAAAAGTATCGCGTTTTACGAACAGCTTTCTGATATCTATAAGCACAAACCATCTACACGATCCGGTAGATAATTAATAAGTTTGAACGCTGATCAAGCAGCTCTACATCATCATCATCGTCATCATGATCCTTGTCGTTGTCGTCGTCGTTGTCACCACCACCACCACCACCACCACCACCACCACCACCACCAACACAACCGCCACCAACACAACCACCACCAACACAATCACATATTACTTAATACTTGAAGATGACTAGTCAGGTTCTCTGTCATTTATCCTTCAGTGTTGTAGAATTCTATGATAAGTTTGAAAGGTTTCCCCACAAGTAGTGCAGGAATAGTTACAAGGGTTGTACGTTTGACAATGATTTTTTTTTCAGAACTGGCCTTCATTTTTGCCAATATTTCTGCCTTTTCTTTTGTGATGGCTACTGAGCTAGCAAACTCGGTCGTTGTAAACTCAACAGACCAGCTAAAATTCAAAGTGACCAATATATCCAAAGGATGAGGAGACGATACTTTGCAAAATATTTTTTTTAATATCTATATTTTATTATAATGTGTCTCAGAATCAGTCGTGCATATAAGTGGTAACTTTATTAACCACTCATTTTATTTAGATGCTCCAGGATGTCTTGGTTAAGCACGAGCCAAAACTTGTGGAATGAACTCTCTATTCTATTGATTTGGAATATTCTTACTTAATTGTTCCGAAATGCAACTGAAATGAAAGTAGGATCATCGACTGCGGAAATTCAAATCTTTCCTAGAGTTCTATCATCAGTTCTAAAAACACAAACATGGATGGACAATTATTCTGTGATTGCATGCGGCTCATTACATTATAGATTATTATGAGCAGATGGTAAAAGGTCATAATTTTCATTAAAGCATTTTACTAACCAGGAATCCGAATGGAAAATATGCAAGTTACGTTGGCAGGAATTCACTGATGAATGCAGATCGTGAACAGTAAAAATAACGCATAAAAGAAGTAGTACAAATAGAAAGAATAATCTCTCATAACATTTGCAGCTGTGACGTGGTAATATATTTAATAATAAATAATAAACACCATAGATTTAATAATAAATAATAAACACCATAGATTTAATAATAAATAATAAACACCATAGATTTGGGAAAATCTTTCTAATCTGTTTTCGGCCAGAAATGTAGCTGTTAAGTGGTCAAAGTTCAACGATTTGACCTTTCAGAACTCTGACAAACTCCTCCGAAAATTTAGGGTCTAAACACTTGAAATTTTAGATATAGGTTCCTTGGACGTTGATTTAACTTATTAACTTTATTTGAGCCCGAACAAATAAATGTTAAGGGGTCATAAAAGGGGTTAAAGTTAAAAAAATTGAACATTATTTATTTATTTATAATTTGCTCAGCATATACCTCTTAACACCCGGAAACCATGCTAGTATATCCATAAAAGTGAACCTGTCTGTGTGTCTGTCTGTGTGTGTGTGTGTGTGTGTGTATGTGTGTGTGTGTGTGTGTGTGTGTGTGTACATTTCCCTACGGAAGAAATCTGTCAATTTTTTTGTCTACAGACTCGAAATTTGATATACAGGATACTGAGGTTTGGGAAAATATTTGTTATCCGTTATCGAAGTGAACGTGTTTGTGTGTGTGGCTGTGTATGTACATTTCCTGACGCAACAACTCTGTCAATTTTCAGTGTACAGACTCGAAATTTGATATACACGGTACTGAGATTTGGGAAGATATGTGTAATTCATTTTCGGCCAGAAATTTGGTTACTAAGAAGTCGCAGTTTTACCAGTTGTCCTTTGAGAACTCTACCAAACTCCTCCGACAATTTGTGTAAAACACTTTTAATTTTAGATATAGGTTTCTTGGACATGAATCTAACTTAAAAACTTTATTCGAGCCCCAAACCATAAATGTTAAGGGGTCATAATAGGGGTCAAATTTTTAAAAAAATTTGACCTCTGCGGTTTCTACCAAATTACTCAGACACTTTCTGGTCTAAACATTTGAATTTTGCATAAAGTGTATTCAGAGATAGGGCAAACTTTTTAATCGGTTTGGGTCGAAATTTTTTAGTTACCAATATATAAATGTATGTATGTATGTATGTATGTATGTTTGCATGTGTGCCTTAAACTTTCGACAGAAGCGACGGATTTTTACAAGATCAGGATCGTTTTGAAGTCTGACCCTTTAAGATGACACATATCGAAAAATCGGCTAAAGACATTAATATCTTCAACTTCAACTGGGCACTTTTCTACAGGGGTGTCGCTCTTTTTCGGCGATATTTTTGAAAGTCATCCTTCCTTTCTTTCTTGTCTTAATTAAAACATACGTCACTTCCAGTCTGGCGGTGGTCGTAACGACAAAGACGTAAGGGGTTTTCCCCCGTTCTCTTCGCCCTTCGCAGTACGGCGTCGAGCCTGGCTTTCTACTACGACTTCTTTTTGCTCAACACACACATCCAAACACCCGGGCAACGCCGGACTGAAATGCTAGTATAGATATAGATCGGTAATGATAGAAAAATTCATAGTAATGACTTAAAAAGTTTAAAAAAAAAATAACTCGTTCGCCACCACCGAGAATTGAAACCAGAACGTTTATCTTACGATTTATTTCATCCTCTTCCGCTAACGACTGAGCTATGATATATTTTATCCTCGTCTGTAAATAACTGAGGTATGAAGATACGTTTGCTGTTAATCTAAAATATAAAAATGAACCAATGCCTATTACATTACTCATGCATATTCGTAATACCGTCGTTCGACCTTCATCTTGAAATGTTCATTTTTTTCTTTTAATTTTCGCACTTTTGTACAGATTTCACTGGATAAAACACAATCTAAAGTTGCTCATGCGTCAAATATCTTATATATAGAGTTTTATGTCTGTAAACCAAAAATTCTACAAGGAATTTAGTAGGCAAAATTGTAAAAGAAAAATATATGCATATACATAAATATACATTGAATGCGATTCGTGTTTACTATATACGTTTACGCAAATATTACTCAAGTATGCATTATGTAGGATATCTGCTGCAATATAATTACACGTATTAGATAAGTAAAGATTATTATTCCATGAGACACCCGAGCAAAATATAATAGGGATTTGGTTTAAATGAATGTTTAAAAGAATATGCAAATTAGATCGTTTGCTAGTGAATGCAAGAAATTTGTTTTTTTTTTCTTTTTAACTAAATAGAGAAAAAAGCAAGCTAATTTCGGTTGTTTTTTGGCCTTCGGGAAATATCGAAGTGTAGTATCTGTTCTGATGTTACTCTTAAGTGAATTTTTGTATTTTGCCAAGAGAGTGGAAACCCTCTATACTAAGCCAATTATTATTTTTCCCTGCCAAGATGCCACTAGCCCTGCTTCTGTGGAGCTGGTTTTCCCCACATTATAATCGACATTGTGTCAAATTTTACTTTCATGCGGAAGTAAATAAATAGCAATAAATAGAAAAAAAAAAGGCTTGCTTTTTTTCTGTTGTTCTTGGCCTTCGGGCTCAGATCAAAGTGCAGTAGCTGTTCTTATGCTTGGTCCTTGGTAAATATAAGGGAACCCTTTATATAAAGACAATTACTGTTTTTGCATACTGCCAAAGTGCCCCCTTCTTGCCCTTGTTTTAGGGGAGCTCGTTTACCCCCAAATTAAAAACGACCTTGTATCACATTTTGCTTTCGGGGGGGGGGGAAGTAAATAAATACCAATAAATTGAAAAATAGCCTGCCTTTTTTCTATCCTGTCCTTCGGATCACTGTGTAGCATCTGTTCTGATGCTTAATTGAAATTGGGTTAATTGGTCCTTAATGCGGGCGAAACTCTTCATACTGAAACATATATTATTTTTTAGGATCCTCCAGAGTGCCCCTGTTTGCCCTTGTTGTAGGGGAGCTGGCTTCCCTCCCACATTAAAAGCGACCTTGTGTCACATGTGCATTCGTAGAGAAGCAAATAAATACGTAAAGAAATGGAAAAAAGTTAGGTTTTTTAATATGAGTATCAATGCACTAAAAGAAAAACAAATGTAAAGCAGTATATATATATATATATATATATATATATATATATATATATATATATATATATATATATATATATCGTATTTAATTCAATGAAATAATAACGAATTTTGCTTTTCAAAGTAGTTTTGCTTAAGATCATGATCCAATTAGTGACAAAACTCAAATGTTTGCAGCTATCAGGGGAATGAGATATTCGCATCAGAGAAAATTACTTTTGTGAAACTGAAAACATTTATCGTTTTTCGTTTACCAGAACGAATACATTGACCACTCCTGTCTTTATTATCGTCATGATATAAACCATGTTGAAGTTTTTGTTTTCCTTAATTGTTCTTAAATCTCTTTACATTGTTTCCTCTCTCCTTCTCCTGTGACACGGATCGTTCCTGCGAAAGTGTTCCCTATTACCGCATAAAAATTTTAAATAAAAAGCTTCTTTTGATTTCACTGATCACCTTGTTTCGTTTATTTGCTAAAAAGAAGGAAAAGAAAGTGAAATAAAATAACTAACATCCCTTTTCATCACTTTGAAAAGGATCTCAACTACTGACACATATATAATGTTTTTTTTACAGATAAATTGAATAACGCTTTTGTTGTTATCGTTTTTTAGGAACTTTTAAATTGAATTTCGCGAGGAAATTATGAGTAGCTGTTTGTTGTTTTATTTTTCACATGGAACACGTTAATTAAATAAATAAATAAAGTTTCATAAAAGAGAAATTATCTTAGATTTTCTTTTGTATAGGATTTATTGCGTAGCCGTACTTTGGAAATGTGTGGAACTGAGTTTTAGACGAATGTAATAAAAGCAGTTACAAAAAGAAATGAAAATAAAAGATAATAATGTTTGTATTGACAAAGATATTGTATAACAAAAAATAAATAAATAAAAAGAGAGTTGAAATGCATAGGTAATTAAAAGTTCTGTTATATCGAAATAAAAAAGCAAAAAAAAAAAAAACCTAGATAAAAATCCGTCGGTAAAGGAAAGGTTTGAAAACGAAACTGGAGAACGGTAAATTGGTGACAGAAAATTGTATGAAATAATAAATTAAATAAATAAATAAATAAATTGGAAAAAAAGAATATAATTTTGAGGGAAATAAATGGTTGAAATCAATAAAAACGGAAGTATGTATAGAAAAAAAACGAAAATAGAAAACATGCGTATTCAAAGCAAATAGAATATCATTTTTACAATGGCTCGAATAAAATGGAATAAGGGAAAAATAGTAAAAATATACAAAGTGCAAAAAGATTCGACAGAATAATATTTTCTTCTTATAAAAGCATTTCCGTTGCATGCATTGTCTTACGGTTGACGACGAATAACTCTGCATGAAGATATACTGAAATTATAATGATTAAAATAGGCTTGTAAATTCTTTTATTTTATATTCATGAAATAGTTTGGAATGTATAATGTCTAGGTATTTAATAAATAATACATTTATTTGTGGTAGTATGTATTTCTCTGATATTATTAGTTATTACGTAATATTGAGTTAAGCAAGTATATATGAGGTTGTGTTAGAGACTGCAAACACTAGATTTAATCCAATGGCACACATATTTTTAATATATAAATAAATAATATATTCCAAAATAAAATTTTGACATTTATAATTAATTTCGGCTTGCTTGTAAATGGCTTGTAAGACTAATTTTAACAATTTTCCCAATCTGTTTAGTCGAAATATTTCCTAGATTACGAGGCTATATTTCGACAAAAACAGATTGTTTTCTTTTGAGTGATCTCTTGTGCCTAATTTCTCAGTGTATATATATAGGACGTTACATATGCCAAAGTATAATGATCTAATTCATGCGAAAAGCATACAATTAATTGCCAAAGCCTCATTCAAAATGACCGATAGTTGCATTGTGTATATTTGCATAACATTTCGTATGAAAATTATTGCAGTTTTTCTCTTTGACATATTTAATTTAATTAAATATACTTTGTGGGGCGATTTATTCTATTTTTGAAACTTCCCACCTTCTGAATAACAGTCTTCACTTCTAGTAGAAACAGGCTGGTATTATATATATATATATATATATATATATATATATATATATATATATATATATATATATATCCCTGGCAATGAATCCTCGTTATATTATAATGTACTGCGAAGAGTGAACAATATGGTGATCACATCGGAGAATTCATGCTAGAAGTCAAGGCTGTTATTCTAAAGTTGGAAAGGAAAAAAATATAATTAGAAGACAAAAAAAAACATCATTTTTATTTTATGATATATATATATATATATATATATATATATATATATATATATATATATATATATATACGATTTATTTTTTATTACCGTATCTTTCTGTTAAGTTACATTATTGTTTCGGCTACACAGCAAATTTTTTGCCCTCTGTAGCGCCCTCAGACTTTTACAGAAATGTTCGCTATTTTGGGATGAAAGAGTGGAAGAGTGAATGTGGTCAGGGGGGTTGCTAGGAGGGGGTTGAGGAAGAGAGGAAGGGGACAAGAAGGGAAGGTGGAGTGCGTTTGGTATGTCGATAATATTTTAGTTTTGGGGTTTAAGGAACTTGTGGGGGAGAGCCTGGGAAGTTCATTTCTGGTGTGGCTGAGGGCATAGGGACACATGAGGGGAAGGGGAATATGTGGGGGTGGGAGGAGGCGAGGTTACTTTAAAATTCGAGTCTGAGTGTTAAAGTTTTTAGTGTCTCGTTGGTAACAGTATTGAGCACTTTCTTCAGTTTTTATTAATTACCATCTCCTCTAAATATATATATATATATATATATATATATATACACATATATATATATATATATATATATATATATAAGTGAATGTGTCTGTCTTTGTGTCTGTCTGTATACATTTCCTTACACAATATCTCTGTCAGTTTTCAGTCTACAAACTGGAAATTTAATATACAGGGTACGGAGATTAGGAAAAAACTTTGTAATCGGTTTTCGGACAGAATTTGGCTATTAAGGGGTAAAAGTTCAATGATGTGTACCTTTGAGAACTCTTCAAAATTCCTTCGACAATTTTGGGTCCAAACACTTGAAATTTTAGATGTAGTTTCCGTTGACATGGATCTAACTAAATAACTTGAGTTGAGCCCAAAACAATAATACCTAATAGGGGTAAAAATTTTAAAATTATTACCTCTGCGGTCTCTACCAAATTACTCAGAAAATTTCTGGTCTAAACATTTGAAATTTTACGTAAAGACTATTCAGAGATATGGCAAGCTTTTTAATCGGTTTGGGTCGAATATTTGAGCTACCAATATATAAATGTATGTATGTATGTTTGCATGTCTGCCTAAAACTTTCGACGGAGGCGACGGATTTTCACAATATCATTATCTCTTTTAAGGTTGGCATTTCGGATGAAAAATATTGAACAATCGGCTAAAAAACATTAATTTCTTCACTTTCAACTGGGTACATTTCTACAAAGAGGGGTCAGTATTTTTCTTCGATATTGTCGAATGTTATCCCCTATTTTCGATTGTCTCGCCTTTCCTTAAACCTAGGTCACTTCGTAACAGCAAAGATCACATTTTCCCCATTCTTTTTCTCCTGCGCGATACGGGTTCGAGCCTGCCTTTTTGCTACCACTTTTTGTTTGGCTCAACATACAACTCAAAACACCTGGGTAACGCCAGGCTAATATATATATATATATATATATATATATATATATAAAGTTAGTTTCTTTATATATGATCCCAAGTTCCAGACTCTTCTGTCAATTGTTGATGTACAGGCTTTAAACTAGATATACAGTATTTGGAATTTTTCACATTTCTGATTTGTTTGTCAGCTAGGAAAACATCTGCTAAGGAATCACAGTCAAATATAAAAAACAACAACAAAACTTTGCAGGCATATATCGTCTAAATACGTTGTTTCTTTGCATTCGCTTGTTAACAATTATAGGGTAAACATTATTATTTTTTGCCGCTTATGTATGCGTATATGGATAACTCTGGAGAAATAAATGCTTTTATTTTAATTCTAGCTAATAGCACCAAGTTAGTTTTATACATATACTATTCTACTAGCGAGACCTGTGCAAATTCCACAGGAGACTCATTCACATGTAATATATTGATATTGACATTCTCTAGATGAGCATTCTAAATGGAGACGCTCTGATATTATTGTGGCTTTTTTTTTTAAATAAAACTGCAAAAGTATGTATCTAAGCTAGCACGAACGCCCGGCAAAGCTCAATCGTAAATTACGCTTAAATATGATATTTTAATTCTTACATATTTTGTATATATATATATATATATATATATATATATATTGTATATATATATATATATATATATATATATATATATATATATATATATATATATATATATATATATATATATATATATATATATAAGACCTGGATGCATTAAATATGATATTTTAATTCTTACATATTTTATATATATATATATATATATATATATATATATATATATATATATATATATATATATATATAAGACCTGGATGCATTAAATATGATATTTTAATTCTTACATATCTTATATATATATATATATATATATATATATATATATATATATATATATATATATATATTATATGGAAAAATGCGCGCATGAAAAGTAATATTCTTAAGATTTTATTAAACCTGGAAAAGTAAAGAACAAGATATTCTAGTAAAGTAAAAAATAAGAATTTTTTAGACTTAAAATATTGCAGCTAAAGATAAAATTTGAATATTGATAAATATTTTATTTATTATTTGTATATGTTGTTGTTTATTGTTGAGTTAGAAAGGGTGTCAGTCGCTGGATTGAATTTATTTCCCCTCCCCCTATTATTTTCATATATTTATGTAGTGAAAATTGTTTGAATAAAATTAATTCATTAGTTAGTTAGTTAGTAGATGGAATTAATAATTTTATAATTTACATAAAAATTAATAATTTTATTATATCATAATTAGGATCATTTAATTCTTTCTAACTCAACAATAAACAACAACATATGCAAATAATAAATAAAATATTTATCAATATTCAAATTTTATTTTTAGCTGCAATATTTTAAGTCTAAAAAATTCTTATTTTTTACTTTACTAGAATATCTTGTTCTTTACTTTTCCAGGTTGAATTTCTTGTCCTTTACTTTTCCAGATTTAATAAAATCTTAAGAATATTACTTTTCATGCGCGAATTTTTCCATATAATCCATGATTTTTCCAGGCATTGCTATTTTATTAATACATAAATTTATAATATTTATTAATGATTGTCAAAAAAATTAGCTCTCAAACACACATTTATGCAATATTTATCATTCAATCACAGTAGTTCCGAGCCAGGGTCTCTACCGAGACTGCGGTTCATTAATTCGTGATCTGTATAGAGCGTAAACTAACAAAAAAGAAGATGGCACTCGGTGTCTTTTTAGATATCGTTGGAGCTTTTGGCAACATACCCTTCAGTAGTATGTTCAAGTCGCTACGAAAACTCAATGTGCCACCAGTACTCATCCGATGGATTGAGTATATGGTGAGGCACAGAACAGTTCAAGTAGAGCTACTGAGGGCAACTGTTAAAAGGGAAGTAGTTAAATGAAACCCCCAAAGTGGGATTTTATCACCTTTACTATGGAACTGTATGCTGAATCCTCTTTTAAAGGAGTTTAAAAATAGGAATATTTATGCCCAGGCTGCTGCTGATGACATCGCAGTGCTGGTCGCGGGTTCAAAAGCATCATTGGTCAGACGCATTGCCAAAATGGGACTACATTTTTCATCAAATGTGATAACGAAAAATTTTGAGTTCATTCAAAGAATATGTATATCATAGAATTCACTAATATTTTTAATCGATAAATTCACCATTTTTTGCTATAAAATTATAAGGAGAGTTAAAGAAAAGTAGTTATTAAAAAAAAAGTTCGGTTTTTTAATTATAAAAAAAAACGATACACGGGATTGAAGCTAAAATCTTTCCACCAACCCCCGGTACTCTAACCGTTACGCTAACATGTCATATTGGCGAAAATGCAGTAAAAGATATTTATATACCAAAAAAGTTATGCAAAATAAAAAAAGCGTTAGTCACTTATGTACTTACTCTCCTGTTTGTGAACCCACATATTTTGTTGTAACTTTTTTTCTACTGAACCAATTTTCGAAATTATTTTTCAAAATGTAGCTAATGAGGTGTTCTATCCAACTATATAACCTGTTTGAAATTTGGTTGCGAACGGAATTAGTGGTGGGGGTTTGAATGTGTCTCGATTCATTCAATTTCGGACTTAAGCATATATTCAACCACTACCGTGGTTGAATGATATATATATATATATATATATATATATATATATATATATATATATATATAAGACTTGGATGCATTAACTTGAATCAAAATATATATAACTTGAAATCCTTCAGCCATAATCGAAACAAAAACTTCTGAAGAAATGTCGGTAAAATTATTTCTAACAAGAAATAGAGGAACGAAACAATGTACTGACTCGAATATAAGCATGACACACAAAAGAAGACACACGCTATCGTATGAATACATAGATAATAAGCGCTATTTAAGAACAACATGTGAAGAATTTCAAATAGTTTGCTTGAGCTTCTTTCTTGTCTCTCGATGAAGTCGCTAAAGGCGTTCTTATATATTAGGCTTTTGAAACATTTCTCACGAAGAAGGTTCTCGAGATGTTTGAAAAAGTAGTACTCGGTATGTGAGAGGCATGGAGAGCATTGCGGATGAGGCAAGTTTCGTAGCCCGATTTTGTGTTACCTCTGCAGGGTCTGTTAAGTAACGTGCGGTCGAACATTATCGTAGAGGAGAATCGGTCGATTTTTGTTGACTAATGCTTAGTTTTGTTGTTGCAGTCCATGGATTTGTTTACAATACTTCGCCGTGATTGGTTCGTCTAGATTTGAAAAGCTGTAATAGATTTGGCCTGTCGCAGATAATCAAACAGTCAGATGGCCTTCTTTTGATGCAACTCTGGCTTAGGGAAGTGTCATGGACTTTCGGCGGTGTAACCACTGAACTGAGCGTCGCCGGTTGTCGTAAAAACAAACATACTTTCTATCGCAAGTCACAACCTGATCAAGAAAAAGGATCCTTCATGTTGCATGAAAAAGGGATGGTGACACTTCATAACAACGTTTCTTTTGGTGGTCGTTCAATTCGCGAGATATTCATTTATTGTGTTGTTTTTTCGTATCCAGTCTCTAACAATTGGGTAGAAACAGTCGTCTTCGTTACATTTAATTCATTGGCAAGTTTTTGATCAGTTTTGCGTGGATTGGCTTCGACTAAGTTTTTAATTGATCATTGTCAACATCTGATGGCCGAACACTACGATCATTATCTTCAAGATTTTCGTCGCTGCCATGACATTTCCTAGACCATCATTATTCTGTGCATTCAATAATGGTCCATGGGATAAACGCTTCTGTGAGATCGTGAACTGTTGCCGCAGCTTTTCGGTCTAGCTTTAATTGAAATACGAAAATTGTGTGAAGTTGCGTTTTTTTCTATCTTGTGTCCAATGTCTTTAAAAGACGAGTGCAATGTAAACGATAATATAGTGCGAAAAACGCTGTTTAAAATGATATATAAAATAAAATTATGATAACGAAAACTTATTTGAAAACACATCATCTTAAATCAAAATTCAATATTATGCACAAACTTTCACGTCAACGAAATATTTTACCTATTCTGAAATCCATCTGGAAATAAACGTCTGATCGCATTGTTCCAAATAACCCCTAATATATCTTATTTTTTGGTGGATTCACCTACAATCTGTGCTTCTCGATAGTTCTCGATCTTGGTTCGATAATTCCCTGCTTATGTGAAACATTATAACATCAGTTGTTTTTTGTAAGCGAATTTTATAGTATGATATATTCGTTTAATTGAAATTATTGCGACGATCTCCACATAGTAGTAAACGTGTCCGCAGTTGGGACGAAGGTAAAATCCACAGGCGAGTCATATCAAAAATCTTAGTTTGGTAATGAATTGCTAAACATTCATAAGTATATGATGATCGTCATTATAGTACCGATTTTTTAATGGGGCCGATTAGTTTTGCTTTTTCGTTTTTTTTTTTAATGGGAGGTCACCACTTATCAAGGCCCGAAGGTCGCTCAGGGATAAGGGTTATTGCGTGTACAGTAATCAATGAGATAGTACGTACTTAATTTTTATACAGATAGAGAATTGCATCAGTAGTCAGATATCTTCTGGAGCGGTAGAAGGATCCTACCATTTTCCAGCGTCCCTAGCAACAGATTTGATGTACGTGTTCCATTTCAGATCAGGAGTAAAGGTATAACCCAGAAGCTTGTCAGAATATGGAGCCTCCCCAAGACGAGAGCCATTCATTTCAATTGATGCCAGATGGGGATCAGAGCGTTGATGATATAAAGATAGAAGCTTGGTTTTGGATGAATTAAAAGTGACCAGCCACCTCTTCCCCCATTGTACCACGTGCTCAAGATCAGAGGAGAGAGAATTAGAGAGAACTTTGTCATTTACGGCCTTTGATGTGTTACCATAGATGGTCCTGTCATCAGCATAGATGTCAACGAATAATTTAAGTATGTGTTTTGGGGATCATTGATGTAGATCAGGAAGAGTGTTGGGCCCTGGATGGAACCTTGAAGGACTCCAGCATTAATACTGTGAGCCTCTGATTTCTGCCCATCAACCACTACTCTTATGAAGCTTTTGGACGATAGATATTATCATAGTCACATATATTCGTATACATATGCAAATGTTCTTTGTATCTTTCTTTATGTTTGGCATAGTGTAGAGGTAAAATTATGTCGATAATATATATATATATATATATATATATATATATATATATATATATATATATATATAATTCACCCAAACCCTCCTGCACCCACCTTTATGGCCAATTTAAAAAATATATAATTTCACCAAACCTCTATAACCAATTACAATAAAAAAAAACAAAAAAACTTTAATTACACCAAGTCTCACGGAAAAAGAAAACGAAAACAACAACAATCGCTCCTGACGATAATATATATATATATATATATATATATATATATATATATATATATATATATATATATATATATATATATTATTTCAATAAATATATTTCATGGGGTTACAAGATGTCCTTGGGTTTCAGATCGTTTGGAGTTGCTTTTTAGCCCCGGAATGATTTTTTTATGTATCCGTTTCTCGAAAATTTATACAAATGTTAACAATATATTCTGACACCAGATATATACACAGCTGTTCCGAGCTTTACTTACGTCAGATATGCTTTTGGGGGATTCAAATTTTTTATTCAGCGATCCACGCTACATATACTATGACACTCAAGAAATATGAAAATAAAAGGATGCTATTCAGCGTTATGGTTATCATGAAAAGTTTATACTCACGGATATTCAATCCTAGGCAGCATCGTCCTACTGCGAATTCATTAGTACATTTATGATATTTCTACTATTTTTGAAATATCGATGTCATAGCATATATTATTATGAGTGAAAAGAAGTAGACTTAAAAACTAATAGCGTTTCTCGCTCGTGTTAGACCAGAAACTATCAGTCGTCAACCGCTGCTGATTCTTTGTCTATTTTCTTCAAAGGACTTCGGTGATAATAATGTTATTTCACGGTGTTTTTTTTTTTTTTTTACTTTTAAATTACTATAAAGTCTGACATTAGTTTTAGTTATTTATTCAGTAACTTCTTGATTCAATGCATTTAGGACGTTTCTCTCGTGGGGAACTTTTCGTCATTATGGTATATATTCATATCAGGTTAACAGGTTTCAATACATCGCTATTAATTCTTTAATATCAAGTAAATCTTCCAAAACGAAACAGACAAAAAGAAGAATATAAAGATAAGAGTAAAAGCAGGTAATGATAAGGAAGATGTAAAGAATAAGTTACGAAATAGAGAACAGAATGTTGATTAGAGAAAAAAAAGATACTTGAAAACGGGGATTATTTGATCAAAGGTCTAAAACAGTATTATAGGTTATAGAAAGAAAGTATATGTAAAACTCGCACCAAATTAAAGAGAGTTTTGTATAATATACAAAAAAAAAAAAAAAGATGACTCGAAATAAAGAATAAAAGTTGTATAGATAAATATAAGAAAAGACCGTAAAACTTGAACAAAGACTAAGGTACAAATAAATAATAAAATATATGAAATAAAGTAAAGGTAAAAGAGAGAAAAAACGGAAAAAGAGTTCATTAAAGTAGTCGTAAAAAGGGGCAAGCTAACACCTAAAAAGAATGCAAATGATGAAGTTATAATTTAACTAATGAAAATGATGGTTATGTAAGAAAAACACCGGGTTTAAATCTCTACTAATATATAAAAGGAACCTTGTTGCTATGCCAGTGTGTCTGTGAGGTCGTTTCCTATGGACTCTAAAACGGCTGGTCTGACTTTTATGAAATATTATATGGACATTTTTTTATGTCTCTCGCAATGTTCTTTGATAGGTTTGTATCGGAATGTCTTCGATAAATATAGATAGCCGATAATTGCAATGAGGTGAAAGGGGAAACAATGCGATTTTGACCAAAGTTAAACCTTACACAGACTAAAATCAGAAATACATCTGAGAATTTTATTACGACACACACCGAAATATCTGGCGTATAAATTCAACAATAGGTCCTTTGATGTGACAGGCCACGATCGAATTGAATATTTCTGTTTTGAGCACAATTAAACTATGGTACTTGGTTTTTGGATTTTAAACTTTAATTTAAAACATTATATAAAAAATATAATATCAACTGTAGGTTCTCTACAGTGCAATACAGGCTAAAATATATTGTAAACTAAGTCATTGCGATAAGAATGTGGGCTTCCTACCGGTGCACCGCTATAAGGTCCCAAATATACTAGGCAGTACATCGATTTAATTTTTAAAAATGGGCGATTTTACCGAGTATGATGACAAGAAAATTATTATTCGTTGATCATCATTCAATCTTGACCAATGTCGGGTAACCCTGCTAGTATAATATAAGGGTTAGTGAGTAGAACGAACAAGAGCGAATTAAAAAACAAATAAAACAAATAAATTAAATCAGTTTTTAAACCAAAAATAGCATACATTAAAATATTAGAAATGTGGACGATTATTTGAATAAAATAAAAAGTGATGTAAAAATTATTAAATCTGTGTTAAAATAACATTAGGATGTGTGGCTAATAGTAAAATACACTGGAATTTAAAAGTTCTAGTAATCTTTTATTCAATTAAGAATCTTACTACTCGTCTAGCTTGGATTATCAAAGAGGAAGCAATCCATATTCACAACACTGTCCCCCAGCAAATTTCTCACTGATAAGGAAGAACATCCCTTAAATATCCAGGCTCCTCACGAGCTCGCAGATGCTGCCTCGACAGTCTTTGATTCAGGGTCTGAGTACTCTAACAGGAAGGCTGTCTGTAGGCTCTAACATACCTCGCTCTTAAATGTTACCTTTCCAAAGGAGAGGTCGTTTGTCATCAGTTAGTCTCTGGATGAACACGGTTTTACGGTGCTAAACCTTAATTTGTCAGGAATTCAGGTGTTTGCCATCCGAAGTGTCTTCGGCAGGTGTTTGGTCTTTCAGAGACATATTAGACTCTCTACCTACTTCATGTCGTACTAGAACGTACAAGCAGTTCACCTCTATCAGCTCTACCTCGTCCACCAAGGGGTCGTTCTTTGTGTAAAATGCATGTCGTCTCAGAAACACAGTACCGGATCGAGAGAGCTAAGATGGAAGCGAAGCTCCCGTCGTTGAAAATGTTACACCCTTTCGTGTGGGCTGGTATTCGTGCAGGTAAACAATAGGGATCAAATGGCGTATAAAGTGATCGGAAGGAGATTTTCTCAATTATCAATCGAACATCTATTATTTGATGCAGCGAATTGAACGGTTTTCCAAATAATGCCGTTATATTTTCGCATTAGCCGTAACCCCTGGTGTTATCGGGAGTTGTTCGGCTTATAGCTACTCTTCGTTCCTGTAGAAATTGTGGAAGCTGCTCTGACATAAAAGAAGCCCCTCGATACGAATGTATATAGGCAGGAGCTATAAGGACTACTGCAGCCGATAAGTTTGAGCAAGAAAAGGCAAAAGGCAACTGTGAATATTCGTCGACAACAATTTATATATATATATATCAGTTCCTTGTTTTGCTTGGTAGCGGTCCTTCAAAATCAAGATTAAGTATTTCAACCGGTTGTGTCACTTTTATTAAAACGCCAGTTTTGGGTTTATAAAAATGAGGCTTTATTTCAGCACACGTTCGGTGGGATTTTGTAATTTATTTGACCTACTTCACTGAGAAAGGCAAGTTCTACACCTCACAGCATGAACCATTCGAGTCATGTCCGGGTGACAGAGATTGGTACACAGCGTTCGGAGTTTGCCCCCGCTTGATGCCGTAAAGCATACTCTAGTCGGTGTATCAGCTGTTACGTTATCCTTACCGGGTCGGCAGCTGGCGTCAAAGGATACATAAGATAGTACAATTCTCCACCTCACGATTTTGTCATTCTTTATTTTCTTTGTAATCTTAATGCTGAACATGAAAGCAACTGATTTCTGGTAAGTCATAAGTTTAAAGTGTCGTCCGATCAGGTAGGTCTGCCATTTTCTTAATGCCTCGAATATGGCGTAAACTTCCTTTTTCAATTGCGGGGTGTCATCGTTCAGCCCGTGCAAGAGTCATTGAAAAAAGCTACAGGCTCAAAAAGCAGCAATAGCACCGTCTGATGCATCCGTTTCAACAACGAGAGGAATATTTTGGTCTATGGTTGTAATTGCTGATTTCATAATGCCCTTTTTCCGTCCCTCAAATGTCTCAATGATTTGACGGGACCGAGGAAACGTCGCTATTTGTGTTAATGGATGTATCTGTTCTGAGAACGATGCAATCCATTGGTAGTAGTGTGCAAACCTGCCCATAGCACGTCAAATAGAATTTGAGTAAAAGTTTTTAATCGATCTTTGTCTGGTGCTATGAAAACCCTTGCTTATATTTTATCCAGTCTAAACGAGCATTTGTCATCGTTTAGGGTAAGTTTTTATTTCGACGGCGGACATGAACCGTCTGAAATTTTCGTTGTGTTCCTTTTTATAATTACCAAATACTGTGATGTTGTCAATGTAGGCAAATGTGCTTTCCAGTTTCTCATTTGTTATGATTTGGTCGACTATTCTTAGCAGATGTCTCTTTTTAAAGCCACAGTAACCGATTGTTCTTGAAGCTTCGTCGAAATATCGTCATGAGGGGGCCAGTAGAAATAGGTGGGTTTAGCGCGGCACCCACGGTGTCTGGTTGTAAATAAGAACTAGACTGCTGTATCGCACATTTTGACCATATATTTATTTCTACCTCCTTTCCAGTTGGTTTGAAATAGAGTAAGATTTGAATTTGAGAAAACCGCATCTGTTTAACGAACTGGCCCGACCAGGTTTTTAGGTGGTACACTGAACCACATAGCCTAGGTTTTCTGATTAAGTTTAGTTTTTGTAGCTGATGACATAAATACCTTGTACACAACAGTGTTACAACGCAAAAAAAAAAACGATTAAGAGTGATCTGATTAAAATACAGCATGTAATGATATTAGGATTCATATTGTACGCATGATAAGCACGGACATTCCGTGCGCAGAACGGTACAGAAATAATAAAAAAAAGATAACAAGATTGCTCGTGCACTTGTTAAACCAGGACGTGTTTTTTTAATATGCTGAGCCAGAATTTGTAAAAACTTGTACAACCAAATAACTTTGTCAGTGCAAACGTTCAAGTTTAATGAAAATACACACACATATACACACACATACACATATATATATATACATATATATGTGTGTGTGTGTGTGTGTTTGTGTTTGTGTGTATACTCAGTTTGGTTTATAGACTATAATGTACCTTTATTTCAACATCTTGTACAGATTAAGTCTATGTCAAGCAGCTTCTATTTGAATATAATTTTCAATATTTTTACAGAAATATACTTAATTTATCAGGTGACAATTTATCAATCAATTTAATCGAAACAGTTTACCTCAAGTAGCTTTTGGCCTTGACAAAGATCTTTATTTAAAAAACATGATCTTTTGTCCGTTGTTCAGCCAGTCTCTTTTATATACATAATGTGTTACACGTTCACAGGAGATTTTCAAACAACCTTATTCCAAAATCTGCTCTTCACTTTTTTTTTGATCAGTGAAACCATTTTCAATTTATCGAGACTGGCGTTCTCTTTTTGATGTTATCTGATCCCGGTTTTCAGCTGACGTTGTAAGCTCAATTAGACGGGAAATTAAGTTAAGATGAAACAATAAACCGACATTATTATTCTCTTATTTTTATTCCGATGTTTTTTTTTCTTATGCATAATAGACAAATAAAATTATTCTATGTTAGACGGAACATACGACAAACGAGGATGGAAAACATTGTTTAGCGTTGATTGAGTTATATCAAAGTTATTATTTTGCGTGTTATTATTTATTTAACCTGACATTGGAATGCCAAAATAAAAGTGGCGCTTGCAATTATAGTTTAATGCGTTTATCATTCATTATGTGCAGATATGATAAGATTAAAAATCGGTCCGTTTTTATACATTGGATTATGAGTAGATTGTATTATGATAATCGACTTACAGAAGTTAGAGAATTAGAAGCGGAAGAAAATGAACAATTATCAGAAATATAAATAAAAGAACAGATCTACTGCAATAGCAATGATTGAAAAAAAAAGAAAGCTTATACAATAATATGGGAGAAAGATATGGGTTAATTGAGAATTTAAAAGAACATTAAAACATTACAAATCGCGACTTTGCAAAATACAGACACTATATAAAGAAAAAAGAAACAGAGCGCGGATACCAACCGAAACGAGTAAGTAATACACAGGAAAATAGGATAATTAAAAATAAAATATTCTTCGTCGGTATATTAAGATTTTTTAGGATAAAATATACTAAGAAAAAGCATTAGACGTAGGGATTCCTGTGTAGGAAAATGAGAGTATTATTATATTCATCCAGCAAAAATGTTTTTTCTCTTTTTCCATGCATGATTTTAATGTCACTAAAGTAAAATTTTTGGTAAATCGTATTTAATCCAGAAATATATTAATTAATTAAAAATATACATTAAGTTGGAATTATGTAATAAACGTCAACAAACAACAGCAAAATTAAAAAAAACAAACCAACAACAACAGCACCGATACTACTACGACTACTACTACTACTACTACTACTACTACTACTACTAATTATTATTATTATAATAAAAAATAACAAGAATAACGCACTATATTCATAACTTACATAATTTAACGTTTATTACAGTGAAACAATTATTAAATTCTAATAGAATACTCACATCAAATCCGTTGAAAATAGTTTGCTAATTATATCGCTCCAGACCCAATTCTCTATCTTTATAGTAGTCCTAAGATTGAGTACTATTGCTGCATCTGATAGATGTCGCTAATAGACTCATCTCGTGCTAAAATATGTTATGATATCCGTTTTTAGAGGGGGTACACATTATTTACGTGACAGCCTGCACACATATTAAATGTTCCTTGTAGTTGAGAACACACATATTTTAAATGTTCATTTAGAGAGGAGACAGAGTGACAGTAGATACATGTTGAAGGCATTTATACGGAGAGAGTTCATATTCACAAGAGATAGTCTTTGATGAGAGGATGAAGTGGTATACATTGATACATACTGGAATGATTAAACACATTACCTTTCTCGTTGGAATGATGAACAAAGAAAGACAGCAGTTATAAAATAAAAAAAATGATAGTTTATTCTTCGACCGGTCGGAAATGATTCTGTACTTCAGGAATTGAAAGTCGTTACATGGTTCCTTCTAAGCCTCCCGCTTCCAAGATGGTCCTCTGACTCTTACTGAGAATCGGCCTTATCCTCTCTGATTCTCTGATTCTCTGATCTGAGTCTGATTCCTCCTGTTCTTTCTTCGAACCCTTTCCTATACAGAGAAATCACTTCTGCCATGACTTTTCACACGTATGTCTGGCAAACATGAGCACAACTCACGCGTTTCAAATATGCGCGATTTGCACGTTTTGAAACTATTTCTGCCGACAAGGAAATTCCCTATTCTCTTTGTTTTACAAAGGAAGTTAACATACTTGTTAATTCTCTTTCCGATATGTTTATTATGCATTCTTTCTAAGAATGTGAATAGATTTTCCAGGCAAATTTTATTTATAAAATATTTTAAAAGAATTAACAATTTCAATGGACATTCAATTTAAAACCTATTGTTCTTTAAAACTTATCTACATGGTTCGATTCTCGTTTTATCTGATATCATTTTCATTTAAGTACTTCTCTTTTTTTTTCTTACATGAAAGGGTACAGCCCTTTTCATGTAACATTTCTTCCTCCCATTAAAAAAAATGTACGTATTTTTAAATGTTAGCACATGTTTCTATATCTGTATAACCACTTGACTAAGAAAGATCAGACATCATAAAACAAAAAAAATAAAACTCTTTTTTTCTCAAGTCAGCCCTTTTCTGACTTCATGATTTTATTTTTTAGACCAGCCTCTCTATCTGATCTCCCTGGCATATTCCTTTTGTGTGTAGGATAGTACCTCCTATAACTCACATCAGCTGCTTTATCCAGCCACCCTTATGCCGTAAACTGAGGTCTCATTTTACCTCCTTACGAAATTGACGACTCTTTTCGTCACAAAAGTACCCTTATCGTATTCTTTTGCCCGTTTGATCTATTAAGTATGGCGTTGTTTTCATTTTGTAACTATATTATCCGGGACATCTCAAGCTCATTATTAATCTTCGTGGTTGGCTTCCAAATTTTAAGATATACCTTCCATGCACTGAATCACTTGGATTTCCTTGCTCTAACTCTTGGGATCTTGATGAAGATTTTAGAGAATATCACCCTTAACTAATTAACCCCCAACCTTTAAATTCTAGCTATGGCCAGATTTTTTGTGATTTTTCCTTTCTCTTATCACAGTTTCCAAGATCCAGCAGGGAAATCCCGCATTCATGCATCTCTAAAAAAATACAAGGTTATATCTTCCTACGTACTTACGGTATATTTTACTTTTCTCTCACTATGATATATGTGATTAGTTTTGGACTCTCATAGCCCTTTTTTCATAAGAAAATCTCGTATATTCCAACGCCTGCCTTTATAATTTATTATGCCGAAACTTATCCTCTGCTCGAATCCGTTACATGCAGCATGCTTTACAAAGCACACAATATCGCAGGTTCGCATCTGTATTTTTATAATAGGGTCATCTCTAGTGCTTATCATCTCACTAGAAAGTTACTCTTCTTGCGAAAAATGTTATGCGCATCATAAGAAAACAAAAACAAAAACCAATTGTCAAAAATAATTTTTTCTTTCGGCTTATCACATCTGAAACTCTCAAAATAACCATTTACGTAAGTTATCTTGTCCCCTCTCTAAAATTCTAACTGATTTCTAAGCCAACCATTCGTCTTAATTATTGTTTCCTATTTTACTTATTTTCCTATTACTTGTTTCTTTTGAATTTAATGTATATTTAATTAAAACTTTGAATTCCTGATGTGAAATACAATAACACATATATTTAAGAAAACTTTTTAACAATATTTGTCCCAAAATATTTTCAACACAAAATACATCAATAATACATTTAACTGAATTTACACTAAACTTACAATTATAACTTTTTGATTGAAAAACCTATTTTTCGTAACAAACAACAACAAAAGTCTTTTAAAAAATCTGTAACACACAGAGAAAAACAGTTATGTTTTAAGTATCTCTATAGAGTCATTATTTAAAATTGCCCCTTTTTTTACAAAAAACAAAAAATACGACTGTAAAGCTGAAAAGTTCAACTATGCACAGAAAAATAATTTTTATTCTCTGCATCTTTTTTGTTAATAAGAGTATTTCATTCTAACTCATAATAACACCAGATTTTAAAAGTACTTCCGACATTGACACAAAATTGTTACAAAATGTTTGAAAGCTGAACTTAAACAAAATCTGCGTTGACCCGCATTTACAATAACATTACTGACACATATTTATTTTCTTGTGTGTATGTGTTCATATATTCTTAAAAACAAACAATTTTATCAATAAATATAATGTATTTTCATGTTTCACTAAAAAACATTTCTCTGTGTGTGATTTTTGGGCTTTTATTCTGTTATTTTTTTTCTTTGCGGCATATCAACATTTATTTCTTTTTGTTGTAATTCACAACTTTTTTCATTATGTGTATGTGTCTAGCTTTTTTCTTGTTGTTTTCTTTTTACACTGTGCATCTTGTGTGTGTGCTTATCTATTTTTTCCTTTTAGTCTAATATTTTTTATTTGCTCTTGTTCTTGTTTTTAAAAGGACCTTTTTTTCGTTGTGTTTTCGTAGTATCGCCAAGTTTGATTTATCTTTAATTTATTCCTGTTGAATACAAGAGGTCCGGCAACCAAATTAATGTATGTTATGATATCCGTTTTTAGACGGGGTACATATTATTTACGTGACATCCTGTACATATATAATTAAATGTTCCTTGTAGTTGACAACACACATATTTTAGATGTTCATTTAGAGAGGAGACAGAGTGACAGTAGGTATATGTTGAAGACATTTATACGGAGAGAGTTCATATTTACAAGAGATACACTTTGATGAGAGGATGAAGTGGTATACATTGATACATACTGGAATGCGTAAACACACTACCTTTTCTCATTGGAATGAGGATCACAGAAAGACGGCAGTTATGAAAAACATGATGATAGTTTATTCTTCGACCGGTCCGAAATGATTCTGTACTTCAGGAATTGAAAGTCGTTACATGGTTCTTTCTAAGCCTCCAGCTTCCAAGAGGGTCCCCCGACTCTAACTGAGAATCGGTCTGATCCTGTCTGTGTCTCTGATTCCCTGATCTGAATATGATTCCTCCTGTTCTTTCTTCGAACCCTTTCCTATACTGAGAAATCACTTCTGCAATGACGTCAGAAGTATGTCTGGCAAACGTTACCACAACTCACGTGTTTTAAACATGCGCGATTTGCACGTTTTGAAACTATTTTTGCCGACCAGGAAATTTCACATTCTCTTTCATTTAAAGAGGAATTAAACGTACTTGTTAAATTTCTAACCGATATGTTTATTATTCATTCTTTCTAAGAATGTGAATAGATTTTCCAGCTAAATTTTATTTATGAAATATTTTAAAAGAATTAATAATTTAACTGGACATTCCATTTAAAACCTATTGTTCTTTAAAACTTATCTACAGGGTTAGATTCTCGTTTTATCTGATATCGTTTTCATTTAACTAATTCTCTTATTTTTACTTACATTAAAGGGGACAGTCCTTTTCATGTAACAAACAGAGGAAAAAACGACTTCGGAATGTAGTGGGGCATTTCTTATTACTTGTTGCAAGAGCCTCTCTTCAACAGAAGAGACTTTGTTAGACTTTCTCTATCTTATTTTTAATTTTATAGCATCGGTTTCACTGAAATTACATTTGTGGCTTTCCTAGAAAACGTTTATAAAGAAATCATTTAGTTACAACCGTGATCCAGGACCACTCGTCCGTGAAACAATACCCCGATTCCTCGCCCAGAAAATTACAGCAGGGCATTTTTTCCACTCCGATGTAAACAGTTTCTTTTTGAGCAACCCTCTTAAATAATAAAGTTTAGCCAAGTTTCAACTATTGTTTTTAATGTTCCAATTATTTTATAACCCTCTATCTAACATGGTTTTATTCTAAGCCTCGAGTATTTTGGGGGCTCTGAAAAGCAGCGAGTTGTCAATATATAAATTCCCAAAAATAATGTTTCGTATTGTCTAACACAAACAGTTAAAAAGCTAACAAAAAAGCGGAGTTTTACAATTCAAGGGGCGACATTTTGGGTTCCAGCATTTGTTTTTCTATATAGTCTTACCAACTCCCAATTGCAAGGTATTTAATAAAACATATTTGTTACTGACACATGTCTATGATATGAGTTGTTTTCTTGGAATATTATACAGTAAATATGTGAAAAAAGATGGCTGTTTTTAGGCCACGAATGCAAAGTTCACCCATTAATCATAATAACGCAATTTGCAATCCTATTTTCATTAATCAGAGCATAATAAAAAAACAGAACTCATTATCTTTGAAAAATCCCTCGTAGTAACTATATTTTTATCGTTTGTAACATATTCGCCTGCGTCAGTTAAAGATTTTTTTTTGTTAATTAAACACCTACACCATTGAAAACAATGAACTGATCCATTATGCCATCTGAACCATTCAGAAATCTCTTCACGTTCAAGCGTTTTGCCATTGTCTTCTGCAGCATAATAAACGAATCGTGACAACAGCAGAGGCATTGAGTCAGCCCTGAAGGTTGACAAAAAGAGAAATTCTCACATATCTTTTCACATAAGGGATGCAATTATTGTATCTTGTATTGTTTGCGTAGAAAAAGACGCTTCGTTAAATTCCGTCTGATCGAACAAAAAAACGTAGCCAGTCCAACTATAATCAAGTCCTCTTTAACCCTAGGCGAATTTTCTTAAAAAGAAGAATCATTTTACAGTGCGACTCATATACCGGGTGCATCAAAAAGATTTCACTCATTTTAAAGTGTCTACTATATGTTGGTAATGAACTAATGCAAGAGCTAATAATGTTTTCATGCACCTAATAAGCTTCCATTTATTTTGCAGGTGCCTGCATAATGTAATATGATTTGAGCTGGTGCACATCGTGCTTTTACTGTAGAAATCTTTTTGATGAATGATAAATCTGTTACTCCAACACAAAAATCATTCCAAGTTAATTATAAGTTACGACAGCGTGATGCTGTTCAAGATGGAAAATTAATATAGCTATGGGTTGCAAATTTCAGAATTACAGGTTCCACACTTAAAAGAAAACGACATTGAAGGCCTCGAAGCGTTCGGGAATCTAACAATATTCGAGCTGTGATACTTTCTGTTAGTCAGTCTCATACACGTTCAGTTCGGAAACATACATTGGCGTTGGGATCTTCTGACAAAACAGGCAGAAGAATTCTACACACTAATATGCCGTTCTATCCACACATATTAACGATTGTTCCGAAATTGCACGAGCGCCACTAAGAAGATCACATGTCAAAATGTGGTAGTTATTTTTGTTATGTAAAAAACAAAAAAAAATACAAGGAGGGAGTGTTAATTGTACAGGTCCACCCTAATCTTTTTTTTGTAACATCCTTACAAATATCAGGAAGTATTAATCAACTGATTAAGTAATATATAACGATCAGACCTTTTCAAATGAAATCTTCAAAAATAAAAAGTCCTCCAAATACGTTTTAAAATGTTTCCACGTGTTTTAATGTGTTTGAAACTTATGACACCACCCCTACCGATTGCACCTTTCTGTCCACACCCCTGCCACCAAACTTGAGAAAAATGCTCACGGTTAAATGTTTCGCTATTTCGCTAAGAAATGGGGTCTACTTTTACCTTAAATTTATATAGGAAAGTGATTCCCCACGCTAAACTGTTTGATTTAATTTATGTAAAAATGCCCTTCTTTTATATAATCTTCAAAGACCTTGAAACGTATTAGCCAAAGAATGTAGATTTTGATTTCTTCTTATAAGGAAACCTACGCTTGGTTATGTCGTAAACAAACTTGTTTTAAAATATTTAAATTGGTCAAGTAGTTTTCTTTACATTAGAAAAACATATTTGCTTCTTTTTGTTTGCAATTCTAACTTGCAATGGACATACAAATTCAAATAATCGTAAAATATAATTTTGGACACGGAAAATTGTAGTTAAAAACAAGTTCTAGTCTTAATCACGTACAACTTGGGTAAAGAAACTGTTTTTAAAAATACGTAGGTGCACATGAACAATCGGCTCTCTCTTACGATTTATTCTTTTCGTTTTGTTTTTTCAACTATTTCTGCGGATTATTGGCCACTAAACTACTATAAAACTATGCAAAAAAATCAATATTTGAAGATTTGGCAGGGGGTTCAGTTTCGCATACAATTTTCTAGTACAGTAACCCCCTATTTTCACAACCGACTTACATCCCCGATTTTATGTTGGCTCTTTAGCTCCCCTCGCCATTATTATTGTTATTATTATTATTATTATTATTATTATTATTATTATTATTATTATTATTATTATTATATATTTATTGATTTATTTTTGCGACTTTATACTTTGAGAAAAGTTCGATTTGCCCCTCCGTTATTAACTTTTTTTTGTTTACGACATTTTAAAATAGTTTCTGCATGTAATGCTCCGGGATATTTTTAAATAGCATTTGCTAGTTAAATTTAGAATATACGATATCTTTACAGGATAGTCACAAAACCCCCTACTCTCTCAATATTAAATAACAGCTTTCTAACAACACGGGTCGTTCAATGAAACAGTATCTTTTTTTTAAGTAATTGCACGTAAATTTATGTAAACAAACGGGTGGTGGCTGAAATATCCTTCATGTAAATGTTTTGTAATACGCTGAAAAAATTGATAATCAAAACGAAATGAAAAATATATTGTACAGTTTACACTAGTTTTCTGTGTGTGTGTGTGTGTGCGTGTGTGTGTGTAAATAGCGTTAGAAATATGGGGCAATAATAATTAAGTAATATCGAACGGAGATACCGTATAAATTCTAAAGACTTATATTATTTAAAATTTTAAATAAAAAGAACATTCGTGAGCGTTAGATCAAATAAATATCTTGATAATAGGGCCAATAAAACAATACTGTTCTATTTATAACATCTTTTGCACAATTTGAGTGATTTACAAACACATTTATGTTATTCATTCACTTCACTCTACTAAGTGGAACACATAGGTGTCCATGTTGAAAGACAGGTTTGTCTAGATAAACTAAAACTTTCTATAAATCTGTCATTTAGACTTATGAATAGCCATAGCAAATGCTAATTATATAGGAAAAACAAACTTTGTTAAACGGAATTTTGTCTCCTTGGTGGTGTTGGTGGTGGAGTTGGTATCAGTAGTAGTGCGAACAGTAAACATAGTCTATGAATATGTACGCAGACGAATTTAAATAAATTGATAGAGGAAGAAATATGTTTTAATCATGCACAAATATATATTCGATAAAGAAAAAATATATATTGTTATGTAATGGATGCTAGTTTTAATGACGTATGTATTATTCTTTGGTTTTGACTGTTCGTATTACGAAAGGTCTTAGTGCGTTCATGTGTGTTGAGATAGCTTATTGGAGACATAGACAGGGTATATATAAAGAGAGAGAGAGAGAGAGAGACAGTTCTGTATATATATAATAGATAGTGAACATGTTACTACAAGAGCACCAAGTCCGTAATTCAACTAGAAGATATTTTTTAATATCTTGATAGATAGACTGAGAGATAGTTTGACATTTACGCTTGACAGTTGTACATATAATATAAACACGTTAAGTTTCTCGTTGTAATGATGAACACAGAAAGACGGCAGTTATAAAAAAAACACTTGATGATCATTTATTGTTCGACCGGTCGGACATTATTTTATATTTCAGGGGTTCAAAGTTGTGACATGGTTATCTCTAAAAACTTCTCGCTTCCTAGAAGGTGCTTTGACTACCTTCCCATGCTTCTCCGAACTAACTGATTCTCATTCTGACTTATCTCAGTAAATTCATAACTCATGACATCACTGCATGACCAGCCACGTGCAAACACATGGAACGACATGCCTCCGTGTTTAAGCATGCATTGTTATTCACATGTTCCTTACAAAGCCGACCCTCTAACCTAATTTTCGTAACCCATTATACAAATAACATTTTCGATTGTACGTTTTTAAATTTCTCATTTTAATTTTCATTTTTATAACAGAAACAAATTTCATCATTACATTCTTTTTTCAATAAACAGATATTTAACTATTTTGTGTGAGCTAAACAATAGCAATTCCACATTCCTTATTTTCAATAACATTCTGTATTTATTTTAAGTTATGATTGGAATTCTCAATTCCAAATCTAGCTTCGCAAGTTCGAATTCTTGACTATCCTATTTCATATTTACTCCCTTACAAGAACAGACTTCTGTTCTTGTAACAATAATTTATTAAATTACTTAAATTGGTCATTTTAAAAATATATTTCTTTTAAACAATTGTCTGATCGTTATTTGTTTATAAGTAATAAATCTCGCCTATATCGTCTGTACGTATCACGTTTCAGCGCGAAACCGGAGATAAAAAACGGACTGTGGAACCGGAAGTGCGGTTTAAACACCAAGGCAAGGAAGACGATTAAAGTTTGATAATTTTTTGTAATCAGAGAAGCGTTTTGCTTAATTATATTATCTTTCTAATTTTGCTAATGATTGTTATGTTAAAATCAAAAATAATTTCGTATATGAGACATATCTATCTTAGACGCTTTCGATTTTTTGTCGATCTATAACCAAGTGAAAAAGCAAATGAACAAATAAACTCTTGAAAACAAGATTATTTCAAGAACATGTTTCTGAAATCTACTAGAAGTCGAGAAACGGTCGTAGCGCTGATCAAGTGAATACATGTACAATTTTAATTCGCTGATGTCAGAATTATCGTTACAAGAGAAAAGTAAAACAAAAAACTATATGTTAAAATACTGTTACGGTTTCGTAGCTAATAACTTTAATATAGACAATATCAAGGATTTTAAATGGATTACAAATTGGTTTTAAAACTATTATTTAGTCCTATTATCTAGAAATGTTCTTCAATTGAAGCTGAAAATATTGTTCATGTGTTAGTAAATTGAGCTAAAGTTTAAAACAGGCATGGCACAGCAGTGAGATAGAATAAATACCGTTAAACTGATATAATGGCTTATTTATAGAGAATTATGAAAGTTACAATATATCACCGTGCATTTAATCTGATAATGTTGATCTGTTCTAATTTTTTGAGGTCATATATATATATATATATATATATATATATATATATATATATATATATATATATATATATATATATATATATACAGGGTGTCCACAAAGTCTGACTACATAATGTGGCCAGACTTTGTGGAAGCATCCTGTAGATTATGTAGCCAGACTTTGTGGGCGGGCACCCTGTGTGTACATATGTATACACACACACACATACACAAACACACAAACGTGTATATATATATATATATATATATATATATATATATATATATATATATATATATATATATATATATACAGGGTGCCTACAAAGTTTGGCTACATTATGTAGTCAGGCTTTGTGGACACCCTGTATATATATATATATATATATATATATATATATATATATATATATATATATATAAAAGAGAGATAGAGAGAGAGTGAGAGAGAGGGAGAGAGAGAAGATAAAAAGCAATAATTGTTAAATGTTAAATCAGCTTAAAAAGAAGAACACCCCGTTGTTTTGAAGATGATTTATAATTTCACGATTATTGATCATTTATCCTCGATATTAATATAGCTGGCGATAAATAAACCTATCGAGTATACTATACATCTTCAATACCCTTCTCCCTATCAATATGCTTCAGTAAAATTAAATAAAAATCATCCCAAATATTGAAGTGTGTGAAGAATGTTTTCAACCTGAATAGAGTCTGGATAAAATAAATGTACAATGATATAAAAATGTGATTCCCAAAATGTTATGGAAGGTCAGTAATTTTATTTATTCATAAATTACATTACCAGATATATATGGACATACATATGTACTACATGTGCATATATATATATATATATATATATATATATATATATATATATAATCTCTGTCTCTCATATATATATATATAAAAAGACTTATGTGCCCCCACCGAGAATCGAAACCAAAACGTTCAGCTTTTCAAAGTTTAAAAAATTGACCGTTTTTTTTTTTGCTCAACATACACCTCAAAATACCCGGGCAATGCGGGCTGAAATGCTAGTATATATATATATATATATATATATATATATATATATATATATATATATATATATATCTAAATGTATATATGTATACATACATGTATATATACATGTATATATATATATATTGTGTGTGTGTAAGAGAGAAAGAGAGAGAGAGAGAGAGAAAGCTACAAAGAACAATGTTTATGTCTCGGAAGCTGACCTCGGGCAACGACGAAAAAAATCTTATCTAACAATCCATTCTATACTACATTTAAATTACGATTGCTGGAGTTTATAAGAGCTCAATAGTGTGCACAGCCCATGCGGCGACAAAACGCGAACCTTTACGAGATATTTTTACATAAAAAGAGAGAAAATCGTCGTGGAAGGAGAACTTTGGCGAGATAGCGTTATCCGAATTTGCGGCATTCTCGAACAAATACGTTCCGGAATAGCAAGGACAATGTAAACACCCCTTAAGGCAAGTTTTCCGCTTAGTGGTAATAAGGCTGAAAGGCGGGAGGAACGGGTGTATTTTCAGGGTAGGGTTGATTGATAAATACAGATAATATATATAAATGAAACTACAAAATAATTTTAAATTATCATATATATATATACATATATATATATATATATATATATATATATATATATATTGGATCTGGTTTTAAAATTCTGAAATCTCTTTTCGTCGCAAATAATAGAGTCGGCTATTTAGCTATGTTCAGCGACTGAGCCGATGCCAAAAGTTATCGCAGCCAAACTCGATTGCCGCAAGGCTTGTTAACAACACGGAAGGTGATCCTTTGTTGTTATTTACATTCCGGCTAAGCATTTCAGTTCGTGCATGGAGAACGGCAAGGGCGTATTTCCGCAGGTTGGAAAAGAAAAAAAAAACACATGTATGCATAAAATAAAAATAAGTATATACAATTGATTCAATATCAAATATCAAATAAAAAAATAAACGTAACATTGGACGTTTCTCAAATAATCAGGAAGAAAAAAAAATGACTACAATTATACTAAGCAGGGACAGAAGATTTCTTTTCTAAAAATAAGTTACTCATGACCTCGGTGAATAAATCGAAAATAAAATATAATAGAGAACTAGCAAGCAATGTTATAACTTTGATATTTTTTATATAGTTGGAAACATTTTAGTTACTCTGAATATGAAATACGAGAGGTGACAGCTAGTTGTATGCATACGTCTTACACACGAGACATTTTTATTGCTAGCAACAAAGTGTAGCATATGTTCCGAAACTTCATTTCATCTCTCAGTGAAGGAGAAATCGTTTGAGACGATGCAATGTGTATATTACCGACAATGTAGAATGGCTCTTTTGAAGAGCATTTTTTTTTTTTCATATTAAAAACTAAATTCGCATTAATGGGGGGGGGCTAAATAAGGTCAAGTTGAGCAAAATGTATTATGAAAGGCAAATATTTGTTGTCTTTTGCGAAATATGTATTCTTCAAAATTAATAAGTACTTATTTTATAACTTTGCCCGAACGAAGTGGATGGAAAGCGATTCGAGGCATGCATTATTTGTACTGTTGCATAAATATTATTTAAGGGTTTATTATCCAAATCACACAATTATCACCGACAGCTCTATAGTTACAGAAGAAATAAAAACGTGCATAGTGACTCTGAATATGAATATACAAAACAATTGAGAAAAAAGGGCCATGTTACAAACGCGTGTGATATTAGGTGCTACATTTTGAAATCATTTATATATATGGAATGGAAGAGTATCAATATATGCACCTCTTATCTCATACCAAATAGGTCAATGAAAATAAATAAAATGAGTCTGAAAATATATCACATGTTCTTGGGTAATTCTAGACTATCCATGGCGTTTCTCATGCATAAACACCGTGTGACAGAAACAATAATTGGAATTATTTCCCTAAAAGTTCATATAAAGACTCATGTTAAAAATAAAAGGCGCTTTAACTTAAAAAGCAGAGAGACATACACACAGCTGCCGACACGCAGTAATAAATGATTAAATAAAATCCTAACCACATGCCCAGTAACTGTTCTTGTCAGTATTCCCATGATGTTAAGACTTTGAACTACTATGCGTGGAGCGTATCTGGGAAGAAGCTTAAGGAGTAATTAAACCATGAATCATAAAAATGTTATATATCATTTACAATGTATTAAATAAATTAGTACTACATGATTCTAACGATAGAATTGTGAAAAAAAAAACACGACAAAGAAGCAGCTAGATAAAAGTGAGTCAAATTATGAAAGAATATACTTAATTTTTTCCTAAACCTGTTTCATAAATAAAAATCATTATCACATGTTTCAAAAGTTAATATTGTGTATGAATATTTTTTCTTCAAATACGATACACACATTGCACAAATATACCGCCTAGTTTCGCATGAGTACTCAGAAGTACGGAATAGTAATTCCGTTTATTTTTTTAATACCGAGATTCTGTACTTACCTTAATAATTTATTTGAGAATTAAAAACTGCATGCATTTTCTTGCTTTTTACAAATACTAGTTAATAAGTAGTAAAACGTATGTTTACTTTGTGAATGCATTGAAATTTGTAAAACATATAACGACTCTAAGTCGTGCACGCAAGACGAGAATGTTATTTTATTCGAACATTAAAATTTTTTATCTTTAATGTTAACCGAGGGGTTTGCGCGTAAAACCAATGAAAATAAACTGGATTGTTATTTTCCTTCCTGCTTTACGTTCCACTTTAAAATAAAGACCTCTATCGGTTTCCGGGTCTGCTGAAAACAAAAATGCCATTCAAATTTGGGGCAGACAAATATTTTTCCATGTGTAAAGATACATTTCCCAATGTATTACTTGATAAATATCAATGGCCTACACCATTCTTAACATGGGAGGAGGGCGTGTTTTGTAACACGCATGCGTATTAATTTTCAGTTTGACGGACATGGCGTCCAAGAAAGCTTACAATGGATAATCAAGGTCTTAATATCAATAAAACGTCTTGTTTGCCCCAAGTTTGAATGTAATATTTGTTTGCAGCATTTTCGAAGATTTATAAAAGTCGGCAATATAACGATGATTGCAACAATCACCGTTATATTGCCGAATTTTATAAACCTTCGAGAATGCTGCAAACGGTAAGAAAGTTAAAAAGAAAATACTAAAAAATGTGAATTTCTCTGGTAGATAAACTTACATTACTTGAGAATTAAAAAAAATTCTTTAATAAATCTTTCTTTAAAAAATGTATTTTTACTGGTTTCCTAAACATTATATATCTATATCTCTATAAAAGTGAACGTGTATGTCTGTATGTGTGTCTGTCTGTGTGTCTGCTTGTCTGTGTACATTTCCCTACGCAATAACTCTATCAATTTTTAGTCTACAGACTCGAAATTCGATATACAAATAAAATCTATATGATCAGTTTTCGGCCAGAAATTTCGCTGTTAAGGGGTCAAAGTTCAACGATTTAACTTTTGAGAACTCTAACAAACTCCTCCGACAATTTTGGGTCTAAACACTTGAAATTTAAGATATAGGTTACTTGGACATGGATCTAACTTAATAACCACATTTGAACCCAAAACAATAAATGTTAAGGGGTCATACAAGGGGTCAAAGTTAAAAAAAATGACCGTTTTATTTGTTTTTTTTTGGGGGGGGGTTCTCAGCATACACCTCCAAATATCCGGGCAACGCCGGGAACACATGCTAGTGTTCTATACTATCAATGCATTATTAGAACAATTTACACATTGTAAATTATTTTCAATGCATTATTTCACGTTTATTAATGTACAAATGGAGACATTATCAACAGACTAGATTCGATTTAATTCGATTAAATTCTGTTCATAATAAATATTTTTGGGGCATAAATAAATATTTGCAGGCAATGTGCCTGAAAATATGCTTTGTCACAGACCGACTCATGACCAACACATTTGGAACCACGCGGTATTGAGATGGTTATCAGGCTAATCTGTATCTCATTCAAACGCAGCACAAGGTAGAAATAGTACTCGGCATCTCAGACAATAATAAGATCAAGAGAATGGAAGTAACATTGTTTGTGCGTATTTCGTTTTTGTGTTGATGGATAAACATTCCCTTATTTCGTATATGGTCGTCGGGCCTAGCTGTTCCGGAGATTTCGGAAATAATCTGCAGTGCTACCGGTAGGCAAATACCAGCCACCAACGAGCAAGCCCTCTCACAAACAAGATTATCCTGACATTGCTGTCTGGAACTGAATGCAGAAGTTCAGAGACAGTGAAACTGCGTTGAAATGCTCTCAACATTTAGACAAACCCGAAAGCTATTTAAGTACCAGCTATTTGCTCTTCAGAAGGAAACAACATGTAAATGAACATTAATATTTCTAAAGTTCCAACATTTTCACATTTTTTTAGACTTTTGATCCTTACGTTTGAAACAAGACAAGCACATACAAGGCTCATTTCTTAGTGTAAAGATTTCTGAACCCTCATGAGGCATTAAAGCAGACCTATATATTAGAACTAATAAGGATATAACATGATACTTACCTTTGTTTTTACGAATCCGTTTGCTAGTTTTGTTTGTGTAGAATTTCTTATGTGATTAGACCTGATCAAATCCCCAAACATGTAACAAAACAAATATTTAATTTGCAAGTTTAGAGAACCAACTCAAAGACAATACCCTCAGGGAAGTTATGAATCTGTAACTTTATAAAATACTTTGAACGGTGTACACCTTAATAGGTATAAAATACAATTCTGCAAGTTAGATGAAAATTGCATGGAAATGGACGTGCTACACAATATCTAATTAACTTATAAAATTTAAAATGATCGCTCAGTCAAATGGATTTTATAAGTTTATACACTCCAATGTGGTTATTTTTTATAAGAGCTTCTTATTAGCAATCTACATTCGCACGAATTTAAGAAGCAGATGTTCTGATTGATAACAAACATTTTCGGAATTTATGAGATGTGGACAAAAGATTTTTATTATTGACATTATTCGGAGTAGTATTCTAATTTTGGATGTTAAGCTCATAGTATTTCGGTCGATGTTATGCATATCTGCAGGTTCGTCTCGTGAAAATAAAGTGTCCCGCTCGAAATTATTTAGAGATTTGCAAGTTATATATGAGTGTACTATAGTTTGTTAAGAAGCAGCTAACACAAAGCCGATAGCCATTAGTCGCGTGCTCTCGTGCCTTGAATGAATGCGTGAAGGTAGGATTGACTTTACATTCTTAAAGATAAACTAAAATGACCGAAAAATGGGCTGAAATGACTAAAATAAATAAAAAGTAAATTATTTAAAATGAATATAATGAACTTAAGGATGAATTAAATCGCCTTAAGAATGACTTGAATGCTTAAAAAATAACTGAAATCCTTCAAAAACAACTTGAATGATCTGGAGAATGACTTGAATGGCTTTCAGACTGACAGGTTGTAAAATAGGTGATCATTTTACATTAAATTAATACAGAAAAGTGCTCTCCCACTTTATATCACAACAAGTACAGCATGTAATACGAAAAGATACTACACTTTGATCTTGGCCAAAAGGTAAAGAAAAGGGTATTTATTTGCTCCCCCACCGAGCAAATTAGGCACAAGGCCGATTTTTAATATGAGGAGTGAAGGGTAAATGGGGACCAACTCCCCGGGAGTAGGTGAGCTGGATAGTGACAATTTGTATGAAGGGTTGCCCCTACATTGACCAAGGTCTTATATGTGGGGTTTCCCCCACATATGGTCTTTGCTTGCAGTATCTGCCGGAAAGATACTACACTTTGATCTTGGCCAAAAGGCCAAGAAAACTTAAAAAGCTAAGAACAGCATACATTAACAACAGACCTTAACCAAAAAGGCCAAGCACAAAAGTGTTACGGACAGACCGACAGACCGACCCACAGACAGACCGACAACCGATCGACGGACCGACGGAGTGATTTATAGCGTCGCTTGCACACGACTAAAAATTGGGGGTTACATCAGCTGAACAGTTGTTAGAAAGGCATCGAAGACCAGAATAATTAATTTGTATAATCTAAACAATACACATACTAGAATGATATGGACTTTTTGTTTATGCTAATGTTTAGTTTAATAATGTCACTAAACATAATATTTTTTCTGCGGGGGTTGAAATGAAGAAAGAATTCTACAAAGCGTAATATGTGACTTATACAGGATTTAAACTATAATCCTCTAGCGCGGGCGTCGTTTTGGCAACTAGACTTAACAAGGATGCATCTAATATCATTAGAAATAATTTACTTGAAAAATTCGTGCGTTCTACTAACGTCATGCACATTGTTCAAGCCGTGTAAGAAATTGCTTCCCGTTGTCTTTTTCTGAATCTTCTAAAACCTTTATTTTTTCAATTTGTTGTATTTTTGTTTATGCATAAAACCTCGGATGAATTAAATTGTTTCTTTAGTGATATTGTCCGAATAAACATTAACATAAACGATATAACATGCATAGAATTTTCTCAAAAATGAATCCCAATATTACAAACATGTATACCTGGTTATATGTAACAATTATGTGCCGATAAAATAAACGAACTTTGTATTCATGTACAGTTTCCAAACTTTTAATTTGTTGTTAAAGTCTTCCTTTTTCTTATCAGCAGTTCGGCTGGGATGAAGGCTTTTCTCTGCACTTTAAAACAAATATTTTGTAAATGCAACCTTGTATGAAAACAATCATTTTCGCTTCGAATATATACACTTTAATTTTGCATTGAAGGATATCGTCAGTGATATATATGGCTTAGATACTTGGGCAGTTTCGGGTCTTCCAACACCATACTGCTCTTATTAAGTCGAACACATCAGATGAGATCAGAGTCTGGCGCATTTCGTTTTTATCTGGCAGTCTTTGTAACACTGACGTAAATATCACCTGGCCCCGTTGTATTCTAGGTAAATGCACACATTAACAATTATATATCGTTCGGGTGAGGTGATTCAGACTGCGCTATCAAAAACAGTTGTTGCTTTCACACTAGAACAAATGTCCTATTATTTCCAAAGGTAAATCTTATATTTTTCCCTATGTTTTTTTTTTCCAAATTTGCCATTCCTCTCTTTCTTGTATCCAACCCGCTCTGCACCGTAGTTGACGTCGATTTATGACATTATGTGGATACGTTTGTCTGCTTAACCTCTAGCAACATTACTTAAGATGCCACTGATGTCCATGGCAAATCCATACCACTCTTGTATTTCGACAGCTGCAGGTGTGTTTTTTTTTTCTGTAACATCGTATTTGTTCTAATTAGAAGGGTATCTTTTTTGCTTTGAGAGACTGGACGCAATCGTGTTAGGGTCCCAACTATGGGTTAAATTGAATACGACTTAAAAAAACAAATATACTATATTAAAAAATCGTTCTTCAAAATCACCAGATTCGGCATTAAATAACCTGAAAAGGGTTGATATGCCGTAAAACAAAACAACCAACCTTCCAACCAAGATTTTTTCAATTTTTTTCTTTCGGATAACTGACCAATACATTTATTCGTTATTTTTCCTCTTTAAACAATATAAACTTTTTGTTTTTTTTAATTCGCCTTTCGATTTCATCAAATCTAATTCTTTTTTAAAGATAACCTGAAAGTTAGTACAGCCATTGGCAAAACATTTTCTTATTGTATTTTTGCCAGTTATCAGTCTTTGCTTAGGTGATTCCATAACATCTTATCTGGCAGTTTCCATACGTTTCGAAAATTGCTCTCTTCAAATAATCAAGTGGCTTCATTGCGAAGTAAAGGTGCCCATTGCCCTTAAAGATATATAGGAGACTAGCATCTCATTGTTCAACGAAGACTCTATATTATTAAAGTTTCACACACATGCAAGCTTTTTTTTCCTAAAACATTTCCAAATGCAGAATGCAAGCGTAAGTCTATGGCATAGTTGCAATATTTTTCATTATGGTACATCTTCGACAATACTATAATTAGTCGTTAAACAGCATACTATAGCCTGACAAGTGAAAGATGACGTAAAGTCACATTCGAGTCGCATTTGGCGATATTGTATGAGGTATTATCGAAGCTAAGCCCTTAAAACGTTGATATATCTCTACTCCTATATTTTGTGTGTGTGTGTGTATTGATATTCATAATGAAAAAAAAGTTTTTCCATTGGTATTTATTTGCTTTTTAACGAAAGCAAAATGTGACACAAAGTCGTTTTCAATGTGGGAGGGGGGCAGCTCAACAAAATGAAAGCAACCAAAAATAATATTTGTCCCAGTATAGAAGGTTTCTCCTCCCCCATCGAGCAAGAACAAATTAACTTAAGTGTAGTATCAGAACAAATATAACACTTTCATCCCGGCCCGAAGACCAAGTACATGTTTCTTTCTATTTAAATAGAGAATACTACTTTGTTATATATGGGTTGTAGAATTGCATTCTTCTGTAACGGATACAGCTAATAGCATAATCTTTTGAAACTTTCTTTTTATTAATTCCCTTTTAGGTTATTAACAAAACCCTCACAAGCGAAGATATTTGTTTTGCTACGGTATAACACAGATCAGTGTTATCTTTCAATCTGATTATCTTAATAGAATTTCATATACACCAGAGTGTTTACACTGCTAGTGTACGGACTAGAGATGTTTAAGGCAAACAGGAATCACGATGACGTAGGTCTATATAAACAGCGGCGGCAATACGGGTGGCATGCAGTATGCATTTCAATTCCGGAAGCTGAATATGGCGCAGATAGACACATCGAACTTAGTCATACGCAAGTCGATGAGTAGCAAACGAAAACCACCTTAAGTAAAATAGTGAGATGAATAAAAATAAACACGTTAAATAAAGGTCGTAAATAAGAATCCGCTTTTTAGATGGCTGCATTTTATATTTAAAGTATAGTTAAAATATTATTCATTAATATCCTTCTAATGTGAATAACACACAGACACCCCCCCACACACATATATATATATATATATATATATATATATATATATATATATATATACAACATATATAACATATATATAACATATATATATAACAAATATCTAACATATACATAACATATATATATAACATATATATAACATATACATATATATATAACATATATATATAACATATATATATATATATATATATATATATATATACATACATATAACATATATACGTGTAGGCGTGTGTCCATGCGTGTATTTGATTAATAAGTATTATAATATATTGAATTGAACATTCCATCAAGTTTTATTTTGTCTTAAGTTCTTATTTTTTATGTTTCAGTTTTTATCATAGTGATTGGTTTCAATATAAAGATAACACAAGGGAACACTCAATATGTTGCATTTAAGGAAATACTTGTTTTTAGTCAATTTAAGTGTACTGAGTTCAAATCTGAAGTTAGTTTTATTCTGCAAGCTACAGATTTTATGCAATCTTTGATTTTTTTTAAAAAAGAAAAAAAACGAGCATTATTATAGGATATTGCAATGTCAGCCACAAAACAGTATATTTTACAAGGCAAAAGAAACAGAACAGTAAAATGTGATTTTAGATTAAATTACATCATTGTTAAAAGTGCCATATGTTTTTCTGGAAACGTTTCTCAGAAAACAGTCTTTATAGCAACGTGAGATAAGCGTCATTCACAACGTTCTTCAGATAAGAATCAATCACATCTAATAACGCTTATCATTTTCTGTCTGAACGGTATTTTAGTCAGGCAGGAATTTGCGTTTGTAACTTTTGCGTTTGTACACTTCATCTGGGCAATCTCGTTTAATACTCCAGCAGTAGTCGGCCATCATACTTTTGTCCCAGCGACCTTTGTAGCGTTCTTCCATGATCTTTAGGTCTTGGTGGAACCGCTCTCCTTGTTCGTCACTCACAGCCCCCATGTTTTCAGGGAACTGGTCAAGATGGCTGTTAAAAAAATGAAGCTTGATGCTCATGTTGCACCTGAGAGCACGAAAAGCGAGGAGCATTCTGTTCACAAGTTCATTGTAGTTCTCTGCCTTGTTGTTTCCAAGGAAGTTCTGAACGACTGCCACAAAGGATAACCATGCTGCCTTCTCCAAGGCGGTCATCTTGGCAACAAACTGATCATCACGAAAGAGGGTTCGAATCTGCGGGCCATCAAACAAACCTGCTTTGATCTTCTCGAACGACAACCCTGGTATAGCTGTGATGATGTGTTGGAAACATTCACCTTCGGTATCCAGTGCCTTGACAAATTGTTTCATCAAGCCTAATTTGATGTGCAGAGGAGGAAAGATGATCCTATCTCTGTTAACAATTGGGTCATGTGTGATATTTGGCATGCCTGCTTCAAGGGTTTCACGAACAGGCCAGTCCTTCTGGACCCAGTGTCTGTCTCATGCTCGACTGTCCCACATGCAGAGGTAACATGGACACTTTGTGAAACCGTTCTGTTGACCAAGAAGGAAGTTTACCATTTTCAAATCTACACAAATGATCCAGTTGTGCTCACGATATTTTAAGAAGTCCATGACCATTCTGATGTCATCATACTCTTCCCGCAGATGAACTGAATGACCGACAGGCACTGCCCCGTAAACATTGTCATTATGAAAAAGAACACACTTGAGACTGCGCTTAGAACTGCCTAAAAATAGCCGCCATTCAGTTGGATCATAGTGAGGAACACCCAGTTCTTTGAGAAGACCTGGGATATCATGGCAGTAAACAAACTGTCTGTCCTCTGAAAAGAAGGTCACAAAAAGCTGGTCACGCTTTCTGTAATATGATACTTTAACAGTGTGATCAACAAGATTTTTGCCTTGTAATCTTGATACCAAAAGCTCAGCTGCTTTCTTTGAAAGACCTAAATCCCAAACTAAGTCATTCAGTTCAGTCTGGTGAAGAGGGTTGGGGACTGGGGGAGATCCAGTCTCTGAAGAACATTTCTCGGGTTGTTCCTACTCAGTTTCTGGTAATTCATTGTCACAACTGTCTTCCGTGTCATGTCCAATGTCTTTATCGTTTAATGAAGACAAACCTTTGAAAACTGGAACAGGAACTTCTTCAGAGTGCGGAGCAGGCCGAATAGCTGAGGAAATGTTCGGATATACGATCTTATGTCTGTTTTTCTTGCCCACGCCCGCTGTGTTCACATGCAGAAGTAGCAATCAGTTACATGGTTGGTAAGTTCTCGCCAAATCATTGGAACTCCAAAAGGCAGACCATTGCGTTTTCCTTTGGCCCAGCTTCGGAGCATTTCCTCACAATTGTGGCACACAACATGAGGAGCCCATTGCTTGTCTTGGTCACCAAGATGAATTTCAAAATAAGCCTTGCAGGCTCGCTTCACAAACAAGGATATGTTACGTCTCTGATGATGGAGGGTGTAGCAACCACAGATGTAACAGAAGGCATCAGGCTTGTTTCTACAGTGATGTCTCGATGAGGAAGCCATGTTTGATCTAGAAAAAAGAGGGCAGATAAAAATATTAGAATCTATCTATGTATATAATCTCAAAATGCTTAGATTTGGGTTACGTAAATTCATATTTGGACTATTTCATCTATCTCTAATTGCATGAAAACTAGAGCTTATGGAGAAAAACTAATTTCAGATTTGAAATCAGCGCCTAAAAATCCTGCAGAATCAGTTAAAAAAATCAAATGCAACAGAAAGTTAAAAAAAATAGTGTTCCCCCAGTGCAATCGATATCTTTTTAATTTTAATTAATTATATATATATATATATATATATATATATATATATATATATATATATATATATATATATGTACCTTATGAGTATGTTTTAGATCTGATATTCATATCAAAAACCTATTTCTATTTTAAACCTAATGAAACGTTATGGTTATGGGGGCGACTTAAAAGGTTTCTCAAGTAACCTTGTCGGTATGTGTACGTAACGATTTTACCAATCCCCTCTTTGAGGTGCAAACCTTACACTTGATATATAGGGTATTTGGAACTCCGAACCACTTTGGAATCTGTTTATTGCCTATAGAAATAACCCCTTTTGGTAAAAATTGAGGAAAAATTGTTGACCTTGACCGAAGTAAATCTATAAACTTCTGAGCATGCTCACAAATACATTTTGAACTTAAAATCGCTTAATATTTAGCTTTATTTATCCATCTGGTGATAGTGAATACAGTAACGAGAAAGACCGAAGCTTTGCTTTAGATTCAGCTGAGAGTACCGAGGAACTTTTGAAATCATATATATATATATTCAATAAAAAATAGGAAATTTGTATGAGTTATATCATATCCAAACGTATTTTATAAGCGGGTAACGCATGAATGTCTAGTAGTATATATATATACATATATATATAGATATATATATATATATATATATAGTAATCGACATAGAATCCTGTTTCCTTGTATCACAACTCATCAGTGCCGCTAGACTAGCATCTCTCCCAAACCAAGTATTGGACCTAGAACCGTCATGTTTACAGTCGGCAGTTCCCCTACTCGACCATGGAATTGACGCCTGTAAATAACTCGTCGTAATGTCTATTAAAATAGACATTTGCAACCACTTTTATAGTGCTCAAATCGCCTGTTAGTAAACAAAAAACAACGAGCTTCGCATTTTCAGCCAATTAAGTAGCGGGTGAGATTATTTACGACAGTGCTCTACCCAAAGATATATATATATATATATATATATATATATATATATATATATATATATATATATATATATATATACTAGCAAAAGTACCCGTCGTTGACTGGTTTCAAAAACAGCCTACAGAAAATGGACTCTGATTTATGAAAGTATGATAGGTTATGAAAAGTAACGGTTGTAAAGAGATAGCTTCGAATTCGGGGGTATCAAAACCAAAGCAAAATATGATGAAAGTAAAAATAAAATAGATAAACCCCATAATTTATTATACCATACCTGTTCACACTGAAACGCTTATCACAATATTCTGTTGATTCATATTAAAAAAAAACATGGTTAAACTTTGTGACATATTTCCATTCTATGGAGGTCAGGCGCGAACGAACACCCCATAGTTTTATTATACCGTATTTCTTCAAACTGAAACATAATTATCACAGTATACTTACGCAGATAGATATGAAAAGTCTTTATTAAAGTTTGTGCATATTTCCATTCTATGGGAGCCAGGCGCGAACGCAGACCCCACAATTTTAATGCATCATTATTCTGCCAGATCACACATACCCATTCCTGTGTCTCGATACATCTTCTATCATTATATGTATTCAGTTTTTTAAAATAGTCAACCATATAGTAGTCTTTTCGTTACCACACACACACATACATACACACAGACATTCAGCTTTATATTATATATATATATATATACATATATATAAATGTTCTCAGTATATTAGACATAGTGCAATTAAAATAATACTGTACTTTGTACGTTCGCGTGTATGTATGTATGTATGTATGTGCGCACAATATACGTAATATGATAAAGTATATTGCATGCATATTTCAGAAGATAAAAGGTAAATTAAATTAAAAGCAATAATAACTCATTGTTGGGGGAGGGGAGAAACACTGTCTGAATGAACTCAACCAACGTCCATATACACCCAAAATATTTACTATCCCAGGTAGGGCTCTAGTTCCGGAGTTAACCTAGCTCTCTCGGTGCAATGTAACACACTCTTCTAATTCTGTAACTCTTAAGTTTTCTTTTATTAATACACGTCTTTTCTTATACCGTTGTTCTGTTTTTATTGTGTCTAACTCAGAGCCATGGCACTAATCATAAGCAAGAACATTACTGTTTGCCGGTTTCATTTGATCAAATAAATTCTTCAGAAAATCTTTACGGAATATGTTCGTTGATCGTTTCATTTAACATCTTACGCAATTTTGCAGGACGCAGAAATTATGCTTAAAAACAAAGAGTAATAGGTAAATGAACTAAATTGTCTAATATGAAACTATAAAAGAATGAACAATACATTAACAAACACCTCATTTTCAAATAAATATGTAAATGAGTTAATCTCCATGAAGTAGCTTGCACAGCCATGACTAAGTATATTAAGCAGTCTGTTTTAAATTTTTGTCGAAAATGTAACGCCTTAGGATCGATGTCAGACCGAAAAACACCTTTAAATGTATGTATGTATGTATATATATATATATATATATATATATATATATATATATATATATATATATATATATATATATCTGGGTAGTTACCAACATCACATGGACTCTTCATCGAACTATCTTTCACTACATCATGTCGAGAAAGAAGAGGAAAAAAGATTGATGAAGGAGTCTTACTCCAAAATATATTTATTTAAAAATAAACACCCGTTTATTTTATTAAAAAAAAGTTCGCGTCGCAGTTTTGGCTTCAAATGTATTTATACATGTTCTCGTTTTCATATATATATATATATATATATATATATATATATATATATATATATACAGAGAGAGAGAGAGAGAGAGAGTCGTAGCTATATAGATACATAGGTAGATTAGATAAAGATATATGTGTGTGTATTTAAGCAACATTATGTCTTTTATGCATGTTATATGAAATAATAGTCTGTGTCTACCTTTTTTTAGTTTACTTTCTTGTTAAATTTTCTCTTCATTTTCTTTATCCTGGCATGATCTATATGTAGTCCGCGTATGTATGATGTAGCGACAATAGTTACTGATGACGTGTGTGAATTCAGATTTGTCTGAATGCATTTTCAGGGATCTTTAAAGTCAACGTTTTTTGGATATTTATGCAGGTTTTTATTTTAATTATAATTATATCACAGAGGCGTACTAACTTAACAAATAATTATTTTTCATACACACAGACACACACATGTATATGTATATAATTATATATAAATATAATATATATATATATATATATATATATATATATAACGACTAAAGTAAACCATGTATAATACTAAACGACAATTACTTAAAAAAACACCTAGAAATGAGTATTTTAAGAATAAATTCAGGTTGACAACGTGTTTCAATATATGCTTATATCTGATGAATAAAATATCGAGTATCAGTGATGTTTTCCAGCCAGCAGAGACTAGTAGATGGCTTAAATCAACATTTTAAATTAAAATATCCTTTGATTATGTACTGGAAATTATGTTGGAATTGAATTACTTTTATTACACGAAAGAAACAAAGCTTTAGGTTTATATTAAGATCGCGTATACAAGATACGAGTTAATTTTCGAAATTTATTATTACATATTCATTTTAAATAATTCAAAACCTACGATCTAGACGGGTGATAAGTATATTGTTTTATTAATGCTGGCAGTCTTATTTCTGAAAGCGGTGGAATCGAAAATATGTCTCTTACAAAACAGCGATTAATTATGAAATTTGAGATGACGAAGAATTCGGCTGTTTAAAATTCTCCACTTATTTATATACAGCTTTAATAGGTATATTATTTTATGTAAAACGTAATACAATGAAATCGATATGACAGTTCATTTGGAAACGGACAAAAGTATTTTGGAATATTGAAAGAGCAGATTTATTTTCAACTACGTTTTGTTATAAAAGCTATGCCGGTAAAAGTTCTACGGGGATATTATGTTTTATTTTAGATATGAAGGTATACGTTATTCTTACCATGCAGACTTATTCTGTTAACTCCCATTTATATTGGATTTGTTAGTTCAGATGTTTTTGAAAATCACATTATCTTGCAGCACGTTACGCATGAGAAGCATACAAAATTAACGAATGATTATTTTTTCATATAGTTTCGTTACTTTTTTTTCATATAAACCATGTGTTATATCTGTATTAGTATTTCCCACTTCTTTCATAATTTACGTCAGGTTTTCTTTCAGATGAAGCAGGCCTAAACGACAGGAACATCTGCCCTCTAAAATCATATATCATATGCAAAACATCTTCTGCGCCATTGAACCTTACGCCCCAAGGGAAACAGATTTCGATTGATTATAGTACGAAATTAAATACGGAAGAATGGACCAACTTGCTTTAAGAAAAGACATCGACTTGGCAGCAAATCAAAACAGATACAGGTTGTCAAAATAAGGCGCACAGCAGCAAGTAATGCACAATTTTGCCGCAAAAACCTCACTCCTAAAATCGTAAATAACATTCCCATTTTTTTCGCTAATCCAACATTGTTGTATATGAAATTCGGTCTATATCTTCTTGTAATTTGTGGGTTCGTAATAACTGAATATAAGTGTATAATGGTAGGCCGCTCGGCGCTGCTCGGTTGTAAGATACGCTTAAATATGATATTTTAATTCGTACAGATTGCATATTTATTATTATAGTTACAATCCTTTATCAGTTATTTATTGAACCGTATATATTAGTGCAATGAAAACAAATATATATATATATATATATATATATATATATATATATATATATATATATATATATATATATATATATATATATATATATATATATATATATATATATACACGGCATAATACGTTGCACACCGGTTCTCGTCAGATCACCGAAGTTAAGAAACGTGTAGCCTGTTTAATATCAGATGGGTGACCATTTGGGAATTCTAGTCGCTGCATGTTCTCTCCGCTTATCTCGGCATTTGTTTCCAGTCGTTCTGTACTTCACTTAACACTGGTATTTAAAAATGTTGTCTCAGGAGCTGTATGGTTTGAGATTGCGCACCTCCTGCCACAAAAATTTCACGCGCAAGCAACCCTTCATGGGTATCCATAGTCTGCGCAGGACTGCTTATGTATATATATATATATATATATATATATATATATATATATATATATACATATATATATATATATATATATATATATATATACATATATATATATATATATATATATATATCGATCTCTATCTATCTATATATCTATCTATCTATTTATATATATATATATATAAATGTATATATATATATATTTAAGTGAAAGTGTATGTGTGTGTCTGTGTGTCTGTGTACATTTGCCTACGCAATAACTCTGTCAATTTTATGTCTACAGATTCGAAATCTGATATAAAAGGTACTGAGATTTGGGAGAGTCGATGTAATTGATTTTCGGACAGAAATTTGGCGATTAAGGGGTCAAATTTCAACGATTTGACCTTTGAAACTCCTACAAAACTCCTCCGAAAATGTTGGGTCTAAACATGTTAAATTTTAGATATATATTCCTTGGACATGGATCCAACTTAATAACTTGATTTGAGTCCTGAACAGTAAATTTTAAGGGGTCATAATAGAGATCAAAGTTAAAAAATGTACCCTTTTTTTTTTTTTGCTCAGCATACACCACAAAACACCCGTGCCACGTAGGGCACCGCTGCTAGTATATCTATAAAAGTGAACGTGTGTGTGTCTGTGTGTCTGTGTACATTTCCCTACACAATAATTCTGTCAGTTTTTAGTCTACAGACTCGAAATTTTAAATATATGCTACTGAGCTTTGGGAAAATCTAAGTGATCCGTTTTTTGCCAGAAATTTGGCGATTAATGGGTAAAACTTCAACGATTTGAACTTTGAGAACTCTACCAAACTCCTCCGACAATTTGGGGATAAAACACTTGAAATTTTAGATATAGGTTCCTCGGACAGGGATCTAACTTAATAACTCGATTTGAGTCCAAAAGAATAAATGTTTAGGGGTCATAAGAGAGGTCAAAATTTTTAAAAAAGTGACCGTTTTTTTTTTGTTTTGTTTTTTTTGCTCAGCATATGCCTCAAAGCACCCGGGCACCCCGGGCACCCCGGGCACACATGCTAGTATATCTATAAAAGTGAAAGTGTCTGTGTGTGTGAGTGTGTGTGTGCGTGTGTGTGTGTGCGTGTGTGTGTGTGTCTGTGTACATTTGCCTACGCAATAACTCTGTCAATTTTATGTCTACAGATTCGAAATCTGATATAAAAGGTACTGAGATTTGGGAGAGTCGATGTAATTGATTTTCGGACAGAAATTTGGCGATTAAGGGGTCAAATTTCAACGATTTGACCTTTGAAACTCCTACAAAACTCCTCCGAAAATGTTGGGTCTAAACATGTTAAATTTTAGATATATATTCCTTGGACATGGATCCAACTTAATAACTTGATTTGAGTCCTGAACAGTAAATTTTAAGGGGTCATAATAGAGATCAAAGTTAAAAAATGTACCCTTTTTTTTTTTTTGCTCAGCATACACCACAAAACACCCGTGCCACGTAGGGCACCGCTGCTAGTATATCTATAAAAGTGAACGTGTGTGTGTCTGTGTGTCTGTGTACATTTCCCTACACCCGGGCACCCCGGGCACCCATGCTAGTATATCTATAAATGTGAAAGTGTCTGTGTGTGTGAGTGTGTGTGTGTGCGTGTGCGTGTGTGTGTGTGTGCGTGTGTGTGTGTGTGTGTCTGTGTACATTTGCCTACGCAATAACTCTGTCGATTTTTAGTCTACAGACTGAACATGATATACAGATTACTGAGATTTGGGAAAATCGATGTGATCGTTTTTGGGCCAGAAATTTGGCGATTCAACGATTTGACCTTTGAGAACTCTGCCGATCTCCTCCGACAATTTTGGGTCTAATCACTTGAAACGTTAGATATAGGTTTCTTCGACATGGATCTAACTTAATAAATTGATTTGAGCCCAAAACAATAAATTTTAAGGGGTCATAATAGGGCTCAAACTTAAAACAAATTGACCTCTGCTGCCTCTACCGAATTACTCAGACAATTTCTGGTCTAAACATTTGAAATTTTACATAAAGGATATTCAGAGATAGGGCAAGCTTTGTAATCGGTTTGGTCGAAATTTTTTAGTTACCAATATATAAATGCACGTATGTATGTATGTGTGTATGTATGTATGTATGTGTGCATGTCTGCCTAAAACTTTCAACTAAGGCGACGAATTTTACCAAAATCAACATCGTTTTCATTCGGCTTATTAGAAGACAAATATTAAAAAATGGGCTAAAAACATTATTATCTCCACCTTCAACTGGGCACTTTTCAACAGGTGGGGATCCTTTTTTCGACAAAATTTTTTTAAGTCTTCCTCTCCTTCCGATTGTCTAACCTTAATTTAAACATAAGTCACTTCCGGTTTAGCGATGGTCGTAACAGAAAAGATGTCAGTTTTCCCCCGTTCCTTACCCCCTTCGCGATACGGGTTCGAACCTGCCTTCCTACTACCACTTTTTTTTTTTTTTTTTTTTGCACAACAAACACATCCAAACACTTGGGCAACGCCGGGCTAAAATGCAAGTATATATATATATATATATATATATATATATATATATATATATATATATATATATATATATATATATATATATATATGATGAATGGGGTACCTCGTATTACCTGGGTGTGTTGAAGCAGTGTAGAAGAAAGCCAAAGGGAGTTGTTAAAAAAGTGGCAGCTGCGCAGTGGGACAAAACAATGGAAGGCAGCCTGAATGGAGAGAGGTGTTAACAAAGTGGTAGTAGGCATGCTGGCTCGAATCTGCAACGCGAAGAAGGAAAAGAAGGTGCAAAAAACTAACGTCTTAGCTGATACGTCCCTTGTGAAATCGGAAGTCGTGAGCGTTGGAATTAAGGGTAGTCAATAAAAAGAAGACGATGACTTTCGAAAATGCTGACGAAAAAACTGACCCATCCTCATCAAATAACTGCCCAGTTGAGGTTGAAGCCATTAATGTTTTGGCCGATATTTTGATATTTTATAAGACTGTGCTTTAAAACGATACCGATTTTCTCACGTCCCGACGCGTCTGTCGTATGTTTTTGCGAGACATACAATCCCCCTTCCCCCCACACACGCACATTTTGCCTTTCAGAGATTATTTAAATATTGGCCAAATCCAATGTCGGTCACTTGAATTGGTTTTAACATTGCTCAAAACAATTATTTTTTTACACTATATTTTAGTAACGAAAAGTAAACCCCATCATTTTATAACAGACGTGTTCAAACTAAAAGACATTTATCACAATATTCTTATGTGGATCCATATTAAAAACAACCTCGTTAATCTTTGTAATATATTTCCATTCTATGGAAGTCAGACGCTAACGCAGACCCCATAATTTTATTATACCATATTTCTTCAAGATGTAACATAATAATCAAAGTATTATAACATGGATAGATTTTAAAAAATATGTGTTAAAATGTGTGGCATATTTCCATTCTATATACATGGTGTTTGTTTTTTTTTTAGTTAGATTCAGTCAATATCATGAGTTGTAGACCATGAAACACGTGTCAGTGGATAATTATATTTTTAAAACAATATATATATATATATATATATTTGCACGTGAAAATACCCACACAGATATAGTTCTATTTTCAATAAAATTCAATCAGAATTTCTTATTCAACAATGCCTAATTTAGCACAAAAAATTTAACATCTAATAACAAAAATAAATTAAATCAGCCCAAAAAATTCCTTACTCAATTAAACCCAAAACTAACTGTAATTGTAATAACAAACATCCTTGCCCACTCAATAATGATTACATCCATAAAGATGTTATATATTCTTGCACTATTACTGAGCTCCCACGCAATCCACCCATAACAGACACTAATATTTCGTCTTCAAGTTATTCTTCTTCCCATCCTCCATCTGATATAGTTACTAATCCAATACACCACTCGAGCAGCTCATCCATCTACAATCATAAAACTAGTAATAATAATAATAATAATAATAATAATAATAATAATGATAATAATAATAATAATATTAATGAGAATAATATTTCTCCTAACAGCCATCCTAGCACTAACAACACTCATTATCCCCTCCAAAATAGTCCTCATACAGACATTGTCCCACAATTTGTTGAACACTATGAACAAAATTCAATCTTTTTAACTAATACAAATCAGCAAATTAATATTAATACCAGACCTCGAGCTCTTAATAAAGTACATACATATATCGGCGCTACTTCAACATTTATTAAGAAAAGAATATCAAACCACATTTGTTCTTTTAACAACAATAATTCTAATAATAACCAAGGAACTTCTCTAACCACTTTAATTAAAAAAACTTAACTATAACAATACCCCCTTCTCAATCAAATGGACTATCATAAAAAAGTTAAGTCTTATACTCCAGGCTCTAAGTAATGTCGCCTCTGCACAACCGAAGCTATATCTATAATTACTTCCCCTCAAAGTAACAATATAATAAATTCTAAAAATGAACTGATCTCTTTCTGTAAACATAAGTCCAAATTTAATTATGGCAATTTTGAAATTACATAGTTATTGCTTTTACCCTTTATATAGATAACAAACATTCTTTAACTTTATCGTTTTTCTACATTTTTCTTAATACTTTATAATTTAATAATCCTTTATTTTATTATTTATCTCTTCTTTGCATGGGCGGTTATTTGTCTGCATTTTCTGCTTTATTATTTATACTTTCTTATCTATCTAATATATCAATCTACCCACACTTTAATATATTGTATGTATATTTACTTATATTTTACTATATGCATTTACTTACTTTTTGTTTCTTCTTTTTTTCTTGCTTTTTCCTGAATTTGCAATACCGGCCATCCGCACCCTTTAAATAATTTTGTTTTTATTTTTTATTTAATGTTATATTTTACATCTTATTTTTTATTTTTTTATTTATTAAGTTATTCTTTATTTATTATTTATGTTATATTTATTTAATTATTTATTTATTTTCCATTTAGTGTCTTCTAATAATTCTTGCTGATATTTTGTAAGTGATGACCTGTATATTTTAGTTGACCTATATTATTTTGCCCCGTCTATTTTTTCGCGCCTTTACCATTTCCTGTCTGTGTCATTTTGATATTTGTTTCTCTTTATTTTATATTTTATATCTAACTTTATCATCATTTCTTCTTTTTTCTCGCTCCTCTTTATCTTCCCGATCTTTCTTATTTATATTTATGTCTCTGAAGTAGAGTGAAAACATATCTTATTTTTCTGTTATTAATATTATGGGAATCTTTTTCTTTTTTTCTTGTACACATTTTTGTGAATTATTCCATGGATTTCTGCCTTTGGATTAGTATGGACCATCTTCTTCCAATTACGGGATTTTCTTGGATTTTACTTGTACAAATAGGCATTCTTTTAACTTTCTTGAAGTTATACATTTGGATTTTACCGTCACTGGATTTTTTATCTTCCACCAGACTATCAATTCGTGTGTAATCACCTTTTTCATCACCATATTCTCTCTGCTTCACTTTGTTTTTGTTTGCGAGTAAGATCTTTGACTTACTTGTTGTTTCATCAAATACTTCTGCATGCAAAATCCGATCCCGCATTTTGCTAATTCCTACCCTCTGATGAGAGGGAAAGTATTTCTTCGAAACTCCGCGGATTAAAGACTATCCGTTTATCTAGTGTTTCCTTTTCAGATTAAATAAGTTTTTAACTCATTTCAAACTGTTTTTTAACATTTTTTCTTAACTGTTTGCTCATATATATATATATATATATATATATATATATATATATATATATATATATATATATATATATATATATAGTGGGTAAAATAATGTTGGACACATCGCATTGTTCTGTTTTTAACATATTTTTATGCAGCGAATGACGCGAAAATTTAACAAGAAATAGTTACTAATTTAACAATAACAAATAACTTTAGAAATTGGAAACTTTTAATGCGTAACGAAAATTACATAATAAAAACGAGAATAGCTGGAAAAAAGTATTGGACACACTAATACAATTTTATCTAATATTTGGTTGAAAACCCCTTATTGGCTATTACAGCTTCGAGGCGTTTTCTATACGACGAAACTAATTTGTGACAAGGTTCAGGCGAGATTTTGTGCCCACTCTTCAACACATACTTTCCTCAAATCCTGAATGTTACGTAGATTTCACTGGTGGACAATGATTTTGAGCTCTCTCCATATATTTTCTATAGGATTGAAGTCTGGGGACTAACTGGGCCAGTTAACAACATCTATTTTGTTATGTACGAACCAATCGGAGGTTATTTTAGCAATATGTTTGGGATCACTATCTTGTTGAAAGATCCATCCCTGTCGCATACCTAACACATTGGAAGCAGGCAAGAGATTATTTTCAAGAATTTTCCGATATTTGGTAGCATTCATCTTTCCATCTATAATATTAAGTGCCCCAGTACCATTTGAAGAGAAGCATCCCCAGAGCATGACATTTCCCCCATCAAACTTTACAGTGGGGATGATGTTCTTGGGATCGGGCGCTGTGCCATCTCTTCTCTATACTCGACGTACAGAGTTAATGCCGAAAAGTTCCACTTTCGTCTCATCGGACCAGATCACATTCTTCCAGTAATCATCTTTTTTCAATACGTGGTCTCTTGCAAACTCCAGACGAGCATTAACATGACATTTTTTTAGTAATGGTGTCTTTGGAGGTGTACGCGATTTAAGAACGTTGCGTCGGAGTACATTACTAATCGTTGGTTTTGTTACTACTATCCCCGCTTCTTCCAAATCATTCTGAAGTTCGCCTCGTGTGGTTCTCGGTTGCTGCAGAACTTTTCGTACAATCTTTCTCACTGCTCGATCCGACATCTCCCGAGTAGCTCTGGTGCGTGGACGGTTCACAGTTGAGTCATGCACCTTCCATTTCCTAATACGGTTTCCTATCGTGCTTACAGGGATTTTGAATTGAGCAGATATACGCCGATAACCAATTCCATTCTTGTACTCGGCAATAATCTTATCACAGACGACTTGAGAGAGTTCTTTACGTTTACTCATCCTGAGAACATTCACGCGTGATGGCTTATTGGTGACTAACGTGTTCCAATACTTTCCAACGACGTAGAGTATGGTCTACAACAATCGAGAAACTTCTAAAACGCATAACAGTGTCGGCAAATTAAAATGCATATAACAATTTCCAGCATTATTTATAAAAAATAACAATAAAATATAGCTTAAAACAATGTGCCCAATACTTTATTTTCCGGCTATTCTCGTTTAAATTATTTAATTTTTGTTATGCATTAAAAGATTCCAATTTCTAAAGTTATTTGTTATTGTTAAATTGATAACTATATATTGTTAATTTTTTTGCGTCATTCGCTGCATAAAAATGTGGTAATAAAGAATAATTGGATGTGTCCAACACTTATTTTCTCCACTATATATATATATATATATATATATATATATATATATATATATATATATATATATATACATGTATATATATATGTATGTATGTATGCATGTATATATATATATGTATGTATGTATATATATATATATATATATATATACGAATTCTACTGTCATTATTTTTTAAAAGATAGACTTGCCTAATCGTCGAAGCCAAAATTCAAGCAAAGACGCACTATCCACAAAGTTTTATAATTATATAGATTTTATCCTCCCGATATAATATATGGAGATTATTTTTATTTTAACATCAAGCTTTGAATGTACTGTACACTTGACGCAGCAAATCTGCATTTATTAAACATATCAAAACAATCTCTAGAATATTCATTAACTCTGTGATTCCTCGCTATTGGATTTTGGTCCCCCGATTTATCGGAGAGGGACCAATGTTTTCAATGGCGGGCGTGCTTCTGTGCGTCCGTTAATTTGGACTATTAGCAGATAACCGTTCATTAGTTTTTTTCCCGATATTTTGCCACAAATTGTATTTAATTAAGTAGATGTGCACAGTATTTTTTTAATTACCGTTGTGCCCCCAGTGGCTCAAAAGAGGTAAAAAGTGCCTTAAAATTGCTGGGGACTTTCAGTACTAAAAACGCCTATTTTTTAGGCTCTTTTGTCATATTTCTCAACATAAACTTGATATGTCTGACTATATGGTAGTTTTTCACAGTGATCAACTCAAATATACATGTGTTCAAGCCTAAAACTGCACCGTTAACCATTTACACTGAGATTCGTCGTCCCCAGAAGCTCAAAATGGCCGGAAATGACACTTTTAGCCCCATAGCGTTTAGCCCAACGATTAACTTTTCCTGAAATTTGCCCAAGATGTGAAGGGTATTGGTCTTAATATAAATTCAGTATAGGTGACCCTGGCAAAATTCTGGTTTGAATCCCGCTGGGACTTTTAGGGCTAAAAAATGCGTTTTAGGAGCTCTTTTTTCATATTACTCAAGAACTTTATATGTATACATATGTAGTAGTTTTCCATGGTGCTGAATTCAAATATACATGTCTTACGGCATGAAACTCCATCGTGTGTGCGTTTTAACTAGGATTAAGCGTTTCTGGAGTTACAAAGGAATCACAAATACCCCAAAATTGCAAAAAAAAAAAAAACACCAACAAAAACTGACACTTTTTACACTATAACTTTTAATCATCCATTAGATATTTTGGAAACTAGCCGAAAATGTGAAGGAAACATTGGCCCTTCAGACTTCTCACATTCATCATCTCTCCACAATTCTTGTGACGTCATCTCACATGCAGCACAAGTGGGGGATCACGCACGCGCGGCTTGTTTTCTTTAATTGTCGTGGCAAACCTATCACAGAAAATTAATATTTTCTACTCATAAAGCACTTTTGCGATAAAATAATAAAATCAAAGAAGATTATATAAGTAAAACTTTTATTTACATGAAACAATATATTCTATATTATATATCTGGTATCGTTTTGGTAGCAAAATGTGATCGGGATTATTCAACACCGATACTGATTTTCAATACATAGAACAAATTCCTGAATATTTGATTAATCGTCCCCTCAAAAATATACGGATTTTTAATAGATCTCTGCTATTATGACAAATAAATTAACTGTGTTTTATTAAACAAAATAAAATTAAAGCGCCTCTAGCTATTATCTCTTCTGATGTGCTGCAACACATTGATGCCTTAATTTAAACGAAGCACCACAGTCAAATATATCTCAGCGTTATTTACAATATCACTTGTTGCATGTGTTCGAATCATAAAACGGTAATAAATTAAAATATTTGATAATGAGTATAAAATATAATGAACACTTCAGATATAGATTTAACCTAGTGATTTTGGGGTTTGAACTTCAAGATGTTTTTTTTTTTCTAAATTGAAAAAATAAAAAATAAAAATGTTTATCGAATAGGCCCTTCTCCGGTATTTGTGATCTTGGGTTTACGAAATACATGTAAAATTGTAGATACGTGAGATGTTCCTTAGTAATCTTCAAATTTACCTTTTTTTCCAAAAAATAAAATAGTTTTTTAACACATTATATGATTCAAAACAAAGAAAACAAGACAAGCCTAATTTTATTTAATTCAAAGTAATATTTACAAATGTTTGATCAAAAAGACTAGATAATGTACAAATTGTTTTATGAACTAAGAAAATGTGTTATGTCCACTGTATTTTATAGGCTAGTCTTATCTTCTTTAAATTATTATTTGCAGACTTGCGATGTTTTCATTATCACAAAAACGAAGATTAAAATATCTTAAATGACTTTTAGAACCCTTCATCTCTCTTAAGTATATTTACAATTTTCAGGGAACATGACAAACATTATTCAGAAAGTGTAGACATATCCTCATCATACCTCTCTTTATTTTAATGTTGCTTCTTCCCTATTTCCATCGGGTTTGTTGAAATGTGTAGCTAATCAAGTAGTAGAATTAAGTACTGATGTATATTCTGGTTGCATGATAGTCTGTTACTTTCAATCCTGTAAAATCTCAATTCATGTCTTTACATCGTAGCTGTGTCTATTTTATTCCTGAGATTTCTATGTATGTATTTATCCTGAAGGGAACATTAAGCTGCGATACTCTGGCTTTTATTTCACATCAAATGTTTCTTAAAGTTTATTTCTAAGATCCTTTGCATTTTCTGCTTCTCGGAAAATAGGTTCTCAAATACTCTAAACATTCTCCTTAAACCGAGGCTATTCGCTATCTTTACAGATGTACACTCAGACCATGTATGAAGAATTGTCGTCATGTTTGTACTGTTGACTCTGTGTCTGATTTAAAGGTTTTTCTTATTTATAAGAAACGTATTTACAAGTAAATTAGCTCCGCTCTTTCTTTTATTCTGTAACCTCTCTCAAACCGGCTGATGTTGATCGACTCAGTATTATATACATACTATTATGACATCTGTTCTTCAGAATTGTCTAATCTATTCCGTGCTTGCTTTATTACCTCTCAATTGACTCGTTGGCATAATGGTCCTCATCAATTCGCTGTCTTGATACACTATTGTATTTTTGTTACGTTATGTGTATGAATACGTTCTATAACGACGTACGCGTTTAATAGTTAGGTTTTAAATTTTATCTGTATATTCATGTACGTATAAATTCGTGTATGTATATACGTCGTATCATTTAGTTGATAGTATAGTATGTATATCTTAAGATTTATGCAACAGTTCTAACAGGAAACGATTGGCATGGAAGTATCGAAACAGTTGTAGACAAACGGTTTTTAATAAATGTAAATAACACAACACATATCTGAATTATTTACGAACATTTATTCTCATGATGCGGCCGACATTTTCAGAGATTACACGTTTTTACATCTTGGTTGCCTAAAATGACGCCGACTTCCACGTCATTTTGAGTCGTTCCTTCTCTCTGATGTCCAGCTAACGACTGCCTAGAATCTCCCCAAATCTACATTTCATCACGTGTATCATTACGTGTCTCAGACCAACAGCTGATGTAACCTCAATCTAGTTATTTGTTTATACAAACCAAAAATAATGTTTACATCTATGTTCTCTTTTCACATTGCTTTTGCGATCTTATTATGAGTCAATCATTTTATCTCAATTCAATTGTTTATTTTTCTAATCATAATAATTGATCCAGCGACCCGCCGTCGCTTAAATCAATTAATAATAATAACAATAATAATAACAATAATAATGATGATAATAATAATAATAATAATAATAATGTTTTTACCCTTGGCCCTGCTTGTCACAGTAAACACAGATACTACGCTATGATCACATCCCAAATGGTCACAAAATTCCATTTTTACCTCATTGTAATACCGCTTCTTATAAAGTAGCTTCAGTCCAAGAACCGCAAGCTTTTGGGATTATCTTACTCATAACGTATTTTCTCCCAACTTTAGCATGTGTCTCATCATGTATAACGCCGACATGCATTTCCCTGTCTATGCGATAATCACCTTTCGTCCCATTTTAGCTCCTTTTATTAAGTGGCTTCTCACATTGTCTCGAGCGGCTTTCATAAAAAAATAATTTTAATTAACTAAATCTTGCATAAATAATAATGAACGCTTAATAGATCATAAGAGGTAAGCACTACTACTAATAGTAAAACTATTATACTGAGTAAACATAATAAATCCTTATACGCTGAAAAATCATTGTCTAGATTATACATTGAGAGTGATTCGTCTCTTGAACTGTGACTCTCTAATATATAATATTCTCCAATTATATAACTTTTAAGTCTCATCGATATACAGTACAAGCCTTTATTGATTCATGATGTAATTGACACTTGTTGGCGTACTAGCTTTTCGCTCGTGAAAATCTTTATTGTTTAATGTGGTTTACTTATCTATCAGATTACATTCCAAAACGCACTACGATTGACTTGCTGTTTCATACGATACTAGAGTGTAATGAGAGGCAAGAAATAGCAAGCAATGATTGATTCAACGCATGTTATTTATATATGGAAATATATTTAGCGGCTGCTCATGTGTGACTACCCACTTGCCCATAGCCATAGGCATAAGGGTATCATAGCCAACAGCTGTGCAAAGTAGTAAAATTACAGCCCGGGTGGTGATTGTTTGTTATCATAAAACGACGTCTGCTCTGATTCATCGATTTATTGCAGACATATTCCGGCTATTAACAGGAAAGCGAACACATGGCGAGTAATCATACCGTCCCTGCGTGGGAGTTCAAATCAACCAATATGTTTGACTCATAACAGTGGGGAATAGAATTAGCTATTTCCTCAATGTAATTATAGCATTAAACATTTAATAGGGAATTCATTTATTCTCTTGTGCGAACATTGGACGAAAAATAGTGTGGATGATTTAGTAATCATAGAACTGGTATAGCCGATAAGCGAATGTGGTGAAAATTACGCTTAAAATGATAACAATAGTCGGGGGAATTCAAATAATACAAACAGAATTTATTAACTGAACGAGGTTTTATAGTGTAATACTATAAACTTATCGTAATACACGCGGTATACAATATCAGTATTTAACGTTACAACCGATAATGGAGTTAAACATGTTGCAAAAAGATAAACATCTAATGTGGCAGGTCTGCCGAAGGTGGGGGATGTGACAACACTTTAAATGCTAGATGAGATGTGGGTTCGTGGAGTAAGTACAATTTGTCATGGATTCGTTTATTTTTTGTTTGTTTTTTGTTAGTTTTTGGTTCAATTTCTTCAAATAGCGTTAACAATTGGCGACCACACATCACGATATTATCTATTTGGATTCGATTCAGCATGCATCTTTGGTAGCGATATACGTATAAGTCTAGTATTTTTGCTCAAGGTAGTTTTTTCATATTTCTACGTATCTATTTTAACGCTGATTCGTATTGGTGTAAAGACACTTACTTTTTTATCACCAGCTGCAATGCAATAAAGGAAACACTTTAAAGACTTGCAAGATGAGCAGTCCTGATGTAACTAAATGATTGAATTTATTTTTCACTAATATTTGTGCCCATACGACGTATTTAGCACACATAATGAAATTTTGTAAATTCCTCTTTGAATAAAGGTGATTTATCACATTTATATTCTCGTAATTAACTCGACTCGTGAATCCTCTGATCGCCCGATGTCGACTGGCCTAAATACTGAACTTCATCCCACTTCATTAAAATCAGATTGTCGATCGGTACCGTCCGCGTCTGCTACCTCCAAATTCCTGATAATCAAAGGTAAATATCGTCGCTCGTTACTTGAAGATATTGTAGCATCTGCATATATATCAAAAACCTTAGATGGTCGAGTTTGGAAATGTTAATCGCTTGATAATAAGCACAATACAGGTAAAAGGCTTGTAGATTACGGAGATAGGGACAACTGTCCTGCATCATGAGTAAAAAGATAAAGTACGTATCATCTTTAAAGATATGTAATGCAAAGTAATTCCTTAACTGATATGGAAATCTGCGAAACAGAACTTGAGATGTACAAGTCGTTGTATAATATCATAATTGAACTTCTAATGAAGCAGTCGCCTCATTTTGAATGTCACCGGTTTAACCTATGTTCGTAAAAATAACCGATGTGACTTTCCACGAACTGATACCAACTTATAAAGAACGTTATTAAATAAGAGAAAGGGATGTTTTTACACCGTTAAAAAAATTTAAAAATATCATTTTGTGAAATCGGGATAGTCGATTAAAGCATTGAAAATATGTTCTATGTGATGAAGTGGCCAAAATTTTATCATAATGTATATACACAATTAAAATAAACCAGGTTAATATAATCTAATACTGTACTAAATTCTACTACAAACAAAAAGCATTAATAGCAGTCGTGTGTGATACATTCAAGTTAACAATCCCACAAAATGTAAACACTTTCTAAAATTTCTTGAATTCTCTCTTTCATAAGCTACACAATTTGTATGATATAGCAAATTTATGACTTTTTCACACACGCGTGCACACACGCAAACATGCATACCTAAATGCAGGCACATTAATAAAACAAACATACACACATAAACGCATACACTCATGAAATCAGTTTATAATAAACGTTGTTATTTTAAATTTATTGAAACGTCAGTCTCTAAGTAGTGCTTTAGAGTTACGTGCACGTTAAGGAGACATGTAAGATCTATTTAATTTTCATTTTCAATTTGTTGTTTTCCATCGAAGTTTAATGAACAACCGTTTCGCCTACGTCCCTTTTTAAAAATATCAAACGCCTGCATCTTGTTTAGAGGGCCACGCATATAAAGGATTTAATTCCTTTTTTTTAATTTAAAAATTTCCAATTTAAACTACCTCGTTTATTCATCTCTCAAAATGAACATAACAACGACTTTCATCTTTGAGGTAACACCAGTGGTCGTGCGGGTGACGGTGTGCGTAGAGGCTTGATTATTATGAAATCGCTTTCATGTCGAATGTGGATTAATTTACATCTATTAAATATCCTTTCGTTTTCGTGCGGAGTAAAGTATGTAACATTGTTTTGTGCCTTTAGAAATTACTCAAATATTAAAACATTAATTGGATGTACACTTCAACCGATTGGCATCAAGATCAGTTGTTAGAATAATTACATGTTATCCAATTTAAAATCTAGCTCGAAAGATAATAAAATTTAAACGGCAGCCAATAGGTGTTTGCTTGTGTATATATGTATGAGCACACACACACACACACACACACACACACACATATATATATATATATATATATATATATATATAACTATATATATAACTATATATATACATAAATATATATATATATAAATATATATATAACTATATCTATAACTATATATATAACTATATATATATAAATATATATATAAATAAATATATAAATAAATAAATATATATATATGTATATATATGTATATATATATATATACATATATAAATATATATATATATATACACAGTGCCGCCAAAAATAGAATCCGCACTTGTCATTAAATTAAAAAAAAAGTATTACATTTTCACGCCAAACAAGGCACATTGCCACTTTGGTGTAGTGGGCTACTATCAGGGGCAACAACTACTGGGGTACTATGTAGGGATTTGGGCAGCACGATGTTGGTTCACATTGCACTTGAACTTCTGCATGTCAGTGCAGTTGGGGAAGTATGACCTGGAATGGAATTCCAAAGTCTACCGGTTCTGGGGAAGAAACTACTGGAGTAGAAAGATATTTTACATCTAGGGATCTCTACAGTGTGGGGTGGGATTCTGCAGCTTGTCGAGTTTGTCGAGGGTGTTCACGTCGTGGGTGCACAAGTGCTTGCAGTTTATCAGAGCATTCTCCATTAAATACTTGTAGAACAGGCAGAGGGATGCAACGTTTCGTCGATGGGACAGAGGCTAAAGCTTAGATGCCAGTTTATGGCCTATCAGATTAGCGACTCTCTTTTGAACATTGTCAAGGAGCGAGAGACTAGTAGCCGATACACCAGCCCAAATATGACAGCAGTACTCCATACATGGGCGAATGGTTGCCTTATATAGGTACAGGATACTTTCGGGTGTTAGCAGTTTTCTAGCACGGTAGAGAGAGCCCACCTTTCTTGCAGTGGCCCTGGCAATGCCCTCGATGTAATTGTTCCAACTCAGGTTTCCTGTGAACGTTAGGCCAAGGAGCTTGAAAGGCGTACTAAATAACACACACACATTTAAGCTAAATTGAATGGAACTGATTAAAACCACTATGTCTCATTTGATTCGCCTTTTATTTCTCAATAATTTTACTTGTTCATATTTGACTTTTAATTGAAGAATCTCAGTGTTCGCGTCAATTTAACAAATGAACTTAACAACGAGAAGGCAACAAAAACCCCCAAAAAAACTCCGCACCAGGGATTTTTTTTAATGTAACATTAGAACAGATTCCACCAAAAAACAGGTTTATATATATATATATATATATATATATATATATATATATATATATATAAATATATATATATATATATATATATATAAGACAAAGAATTAATAAAACATGTTTAAAAACACTTTAAGAAGAGTTGAGACATAGTTAACTTTCATAAAAAGAGGAAACCAATTTAAGTGAACTGTCCTTAATCTGCGGAGTTTCAAAAGAAATATTTTCCTTCTCATCAGAGGGTGGGAATTTGCTAAATGCAGAATGAGATTTTGCTTGCAAAGTATTTAATGAGACTACAAGTAAGTCATCGAGCTTACTTGGTAAACGTTAAAACATAGCGAAGCAGAGGCCGGATTTCTAAATGCGAATAAAGAAACAGAAACGGTGAGTGGTGACTGAGTTATTCATAGAACAGAAAACGCAACGCCACAATGACACAGACAAAATAACTTTGATGTGGTTCAAGGATTAATGCAGAAAGAGTGAATCAAATGAAATAGAAAAGTAAGACTTTAAAATGAAATTATCAGCAGCAGTCAGAAGATGGAAGCAAATCAATTGCGTGGAATGAGTAGTCATCAATCATACATTGTTTCTATGTTAGGGGCTATTAGGTTTATATGGAAACGTCTATATCTAAATAAATAAATAAAAAGGATCTAAATATATAAATAAAGAGGAGATAAAACAACAGTTGTGGGGAAGAAATTAGCCGGCATCCACAGGCTTCCCTATAAAGCAAAAACTGAGTACTGCAAAAAAATATATATTTACGCAAGTGTATATGTAAATGCACATAGCTAGGTATGAGAAACACACACGCAACATATGAATATATAGCTAGATGGATATATTTAATTAATTGGAATACTTATTGCGATGAGTTATCTTTATTAATTTATTTATTGAGAACCAATATTCTCTTATATTTAATATTATATGTGTGTGTGTACATATATATATATATATATATATATATCAACACATATATAAATACAAGTATATACATATTTATATACCTATACAGATATACATATATAGAGAGGAATCAAAGCAAAAGCAGACATTTCTAGAAGTTTAATATTTGTAGAAGAATGACAAGGAGCAATTCCCCTTTGTTGATCTTGTTAAGAAAATGGAGGAAATTCTCGAGGACAGTGACTTTGGCCCATAAAGTCTGTCGTATATGGAATCTCGACTGGTAGAACATTTCAAAGACAAGATTATTGTGACTTAAATCAATGGAAAACGTAATGCCACTACATTGGTAAGTACATCAAAATGGAGTCTCCATGATTTTTCTGTATAGAGCCGCTCAATTGAAAATTACAAAACCAGAGGTCATTAGAATTATATAGACACAAGCCAAGCTTATCAAGAATGACATTAAAATATCCAGACACGTTCAGGGTATTACCCTTCTAAGAATGATCTTGAATAGGATGCAATTCTTGAATATTTTCTTAAATATTGTTTATTTTCCTCAAGAAGAAATTTGCAGGAAAATACAATGATTTAAAACTTGCATCACTAGATCGAGCGATAATGAGTTTTACTTGCACCTTTGCATCTTGGTTTAGCAGTGGATATGTATGACCAATTTGGAGCTAGGTGTTTAATTGGGACTTTGAAAAAGTATGGCTTCTCTTCATCGTACTCCGAATTCCAGAAATTTAAATTTTTTTAAAGTTTTTGTCCATGGTGCTGAAAATCTCTCCACTGTTGAAACTGAAATTATGTAGTTCGTAGCTACTAATATTTCATAATATAGGAAGTATTGATGGACTCAACAAATTCCACGGTGTTGGGCATTGTATCATCTTTTACGCCCGGGGGAAATGAAGGAAACTCCGGTTCCAAGGATCCAGGTGTTTTAAAAGGTATAATAAGGGTTGTAAAGATCAACATCAAGTACTTAGATTCACGACACACCAATAAACCACCAGTAAAATTTAATGAGCTCAAACCCGAGAAAGTTGATTGTTTTTCTGATAATATTAGATTCCTTTGGGAAGTTTTACTAATTTTACATCCGTAGAGAACTGCATGGTCAGGCATTCTGCAATCAGTGCAGAAAGGAACATATCTTGGGAAATCAGTCACAGTTGTTTTTTCCCAATAATCCACATAGACCTTGATAACCCAAACTACGTGTACTTAACGTTATGTTACATTAGTGATTTAGCCAGGAAAATTAACATTTCACCAATTATAATATTCGACGATCAATTTTCGTACAACGCTATGATTATAGTCCGGTCACAGTTTAGTTCTAGTCTCCAGAGATCATTTGCCCTGGGACTGGCTGGGATCCATACACAGATGAGCTTGCTGGGGTCAATTGGTCATTTGATGGTAGGTTCTGGATTGCAATAACTTTTTGAATGTGTGGGTGCTGAAAACACAGTCAAGCACATGCTAAGTGACAAAGCAATTACATGAGCCCTTCGTTCCCACCTATTAGTTGATGCTACGCTGAACGCAATTTTTTAACAAATGCTTATGATTTGCAAGTTTCACATGTCATAGCATATCATTAGCCCCACGTTGATGCAGAAGATGCATTTGTTCATAATAAAGACCAAAAAGAATCTAAGAGACTATTGAAAGATCTCTTTGATCGGACTGAGATATTGACTAATGTTCTGTCATCAGAATCTGTGACCAGGATGTAACAGAGGATCAACTGTGTGGAGGATTCGATGGTTCACCAGCGAACATCAACATTATGAATTCAATACCTTGATATGGTGAAGACCCTGCGATGTTATCAAGGCAGATATTACCGGGAATTAGGAATTGCACTATGACGCCGTAAGGAAAATGCTGTCAATATTTGCTGCAGCGGGACACATCCTATATACAAAGTCGTCCTACCTAACCTTGCATCATGGAGCAGTTGCCGAAAAGCCAAGCTGAAGTGTACCAGAAATTTTCTAAAGAATTCCTTGTGGTTAGTGATCGCTACTGGACTGGCTTGGCAATAGCTCTGGTGCTAATGAGAAGCATGAGTATGTCTGGAGGTTTTACTCATGGCAGAAGAATGCACGAAATTCAACAATTGGTTTGGACGCTATTACTGCCAGCGTGCGCTGGAATCAAATTTACAATGCAAATAACAACAGGCATGTGATGGCACTAGTGACCAGCACAAGGAGGCTACTTCCGACAGAAAAGAGCGAGTTGTGAAGGATACGTGGAAGCCCCTTTGTGTTTCCCTACACATATGACCCTTTCACATAAGATCCGTCCAGTCACAGCATTTTAAGTGGAGTAACTAAAGACAAAAATGTGAATGTGGACAGAGAAAACTCGATACAAGAGGTAATCATAGGTTCAATGGTTGGAGAAAATTTTGTCTCGAAATTTTAATATTATTGAGTTTTAAAAATGGAGACCTTTGACTCCTTCCGGCAAGGTTAGTTGTTGTAATTTTTTTAATGTGAAAAAGAGGTTATTAATTCCCATTAAATAAGTTAAATACATTTGTTAGCAATTTGTTTGAGCTTTAGCCACACTTTGACGATCTAATTGTTGTAAATCCTGGTGGAAATTATATTCAGACTGCTACCAATCAAACATCCGTCAAATATACTTACTGTATGTATTTAATATTAAACGGACTTATCCTTTTTTATTCTACATATAGGATATCAGCATTGATAAATGCATGGAGTCATCTATCATTCATAAATTATGATCATCAGGATTCCTTAAGTTTATGATACTAACGTTATTAGCTCTTTTATGTTACTTGAATCTTATGTCTTTGTTCTATATACTTTTTTAATGTCATATATCTTTAGATTATTTTATACTAAATATCACGTATCTGCGTTAAGAGTTGAAATATTTGGTTTCCATAATGTACCGTATTTTACTTAGTTGTTATGAATGGAGTTTATGTTATAATCCGATCCTGATAAGTTGCTCCCATATCACTATTAAATTCTACTTTCGAACATCTCAAACCTGAATATATATATATATATATATATATATATACATATATATATATATATATATATATATATATGCGTGTGTCTGTGTGTGTGTGTGTGTGTGTGTGTGGGTGTGGGTGTTTCTGACAATAGGGTGATTCTATTTCAGTAACAAAACTATCCAATTTCAGCGTTATAACCTCTATGACAATTAGAGGCTGCGCCGAACTACGTCGTGGCAAGTAAGAGGAAAACAGAAAAATGTATTGTTCAAATCGTGATGGAGGGCTTTGGAAAATTAACAAGGACAATAGCCATTAGTCGCGTCCTCTCGTGTAATGAATGGATGCGTGAATGTAATGAAATTCTTAAAGATAAACTAAAATGACCGAAAATGGGCTGAAATGACTTAAATAAATAAAAAGTAAATGCTTTAGAATAACTTTAATGAACTTAAGAATGGATTGAATAAACTTAAGTATGACTTGAATGCTTAAAAATAACTAGAATCCTTCAAAAACAACTTGAATGATCTGGAGATTGACTTAATGGCTTTGAGACTGACTGGTTATAAAGTGGGTGATCATTTTACATTAAGTTAATACAGAAAAGTGATCCCCCACTCTATATCACAAAGTTACAAACATAAGTACATCATGTAGTAAGGACAGATACTACACTTTGAGATATTAAATCTTTTATTCAGGAAAAAAATGAACATGAACAAAAAACTCAGGCACAACGCCAACTCAAATGGGAGGCAGATGGGGGGATCGTTGGTCATCCTTGTTACTCTAGAACTAAACAAAAGTTTCTCTTAGCGAGAATTTTCTTTCACCATAACACCGCAGTCACCTTTTCGTACTTGGGGACGTCCTACTTAGCCCCCAATTGTTTAAAACATTTTTTATTTCCGTGTAAAAACAAAAAAGATAACAATGATGATACAATAATTCATTTGTGTCGAGGGCAGGGGAAGAAAAATACAAAAGTGGCTAGTAGGACCCTCCCAACCCCGTCTAGTTTATAGACCGCCTGTTCCACTTTGGTTTGTAAAGGAACCTGAGCTCCTGCCGGCCGGTCTCTAAGTGGAGATGCTCTATAGATGGGACGAAATGGAGAAAAGAAAATTTCGTAGGTGATGGATTGGGAGTCAGTGATTGATTTTTTCTTTCCAAGATGGGTGAAATTTAGAGTGAGGGGGTGAAAGGAAAAATTCCAGATAGGAGGGGGTGGGGATCTTAGAGACTTCCTAGTTGAGGAGGGATGAAACATTCACTCGTCTAGCAAAGAGGCTGAAAATGGATTACAATTGACAGTACTGCGCGTTCCACACCTAGGCGGGGAACATGCAATCAAACTTTGCTCCTTTTCGTACACACAGACTTGCTACATGTATCCATCTTTTGTCAAATGCCGCACGATGCAGCCTTCTTTTATCACATCTGATCTTCACTCGTAGTTTGTGTTTAAAGTAAGCGATCAGATCCTGATCAGAAAAAAGACCCCTCCCCCCTACCCGGCCACCCTGCAGACGCGACGTCCAAATCACTATTGTTACCACGGCCAGGATCGTAATGTAGATCATTTGTGTTTCCCTGCCCCACGGCGGCCTAACGTTGTCAATTATATTCGATACAGTAATCGGACGAGGATGCTTGGGATCGATGCGAGCCGTCATCTCGCTGATATACGAGCAATACTGGCGGAATTCGCGGCAATCGAAGAAAGCGTGATCAGTCGCTTTTACAGCCGTTGTTCCGCAATGGAGACAAGCAGGGGACTCCAAAACACCAGAACTGCATTGTATGTTCTTAAGTGGAAGTGCATTACGCGCCAATCGCCAGGTCAAAGAGAATTCCGATTGATGATGACTCGAACCTGGCGCCCAACTACACGCGGAGCGGAGCGGATCTCACTCTGCTGCCAACCCACACGCGTGTATAGCGCGTCGTTGGCAGCCCCCTTCATTAGATCCCTGTGGAGTTCCCTACGGGTAGCAGTCACAAGGTTGCTGGACCTTGTTAGTCGTTTTAGGGCCGCTCAGCACTCTTTCGGGAAGGCTGAGTCTCCCCGCGGCCCGCGACGACTCTCGGTAGAGGGGTTGAGAACGAGGTCGGGAAAGGCGTCAGTAATCGCGCGGTGCCTCGGCGTCTCGATAACACTTCAAGTCCGGCATTCCAAAACCTCCCTCACACAGACATTGAATGCAGACCTGTCTGCTCACCCAGTGTCTTCCTCTGTCCGAAAGGAGCAAGGGCAAGAGTTCCAAAAGAGCTTTTACGTGTTGTGCAGGTAGAGGAAGTATCGCCAGTCGGCAAAGATGAAAGGGAAGACATATGTGGCGCACTCCTCGGCTCTACCCTTTCAGGAAATTTCCTAGGAATCCACGCGTTGACCGAAGCCTCCACATTTGACTGTACCTTCGACCAATACTTATCAATCTGGAGACCCGGTCCAAACCACACGCTGAGGATCCGAACTGGACCAGCCGTCCAGCTGAAGGGCGCATTGCCACTCCAGTCGTCTAACTGTGGTCCGACCGACTTACTGCGGTTTATCTTAGCCCCCTTGATTCTTTCGTACTATGCAAGCGCCTCCAACACGATCTCGATGCATCTGAAGCTCGACACAAAGACCGTGACATCATCGGCGAAAGTGGATACCTTGGCAGCTGGGCCGCCAGGACGAGCCATTCTGCGCAGGGCCGAATTTGCCTCCCCACGTCTCAGCTTGCGGTGCAGAGGCTGTAAGGCAAGGACGTAAAGCAGGGGCTACAGCGGACAACCTTGACGAACCGACCGAGAGATTACAAATGGGTTGGAGCGGTTTCCGTTGACTTGCACGACAACCGAGGGCTGTCGATACATCACGGAGATCAACTTGTAGAAGTCCGGTTTAAAACCGGCGGCCTCTAAGACAGCTGCAAGGAAACGATGGTCGACCCTATCAAAAGCTTTGGACTGATCTAAGTTGAACAGCACAGCTCCGGTGTCGTCATCTATCCCCCCTCTAGGATCATGCACGTTGTTCTGAATAGATCACCCTTTCACAGCGTAGTTCTGTTCCGGGTCAACCAACTCCTCGATAACATCCAGCAGCCGATTTGCAGGATCTTGGCCAAAATCTTCAACTCTGTTTAGCAGAATTATGGGACTGTAGTCATCTAACTCTTCCCCTCCATCCCCGTCACCTTTCTTCAGCGATGTAATCACTCCCTTGGGGACTTGCCCTGGAATGTATCCCTGAGCAAATCAATGGTTAAACACATCCGTCAGAAGAGGCAGAAACATGGGTGACAGCCTCAAGTACAGTCCGTATGGCAGACCATCGAGTCCCGGCCATCTGCCACAGCTCAGTAAATACCTCCCGCTCCGTCATCCGGCCCTCGCAACAAGCCGCTCTAGCCACCTCAAGGCGGGGGGAGTCAGCCAAATAGTTGCTAAACTGAAGGATCGGAAGATCGGGCTGCTGCGTAAAATGCTCCTCGAAATGTTCTCGAAACCCTTCACAGATTTCCCGGATCGATTTCAGTCTGCGTCCATCCGGATGTCTGACTTGATGTATTTGTCCGGGCCACGCCTAGAAACCGCACGGCGCACGTCTGCATCAGAATTGACTGCTTCGTTGCCTATCTTTCTAAACCTAGATCTCACTACTTGGCCTTCGTAACGCTCCCTAATCTCGCGTAGAAGGTCCTGCTAAGCTCGTTCCTGACTAACCATATCACCCCCACCCTCCTTAGCCCGGGCTAGTTTCTGATCTAGCTGCTTCTTCGTCTTGGCCTTATCAAGTGCGAGGCGCTGGGCATACTAGACGGAGAAGCTTCTGATCTTGGCTTTGAGACCTGCCCATCACTTACTCCCGGTGACCGCCCCCACTGCCTTTTTACTAAATTCTCTTAGCTGATCTCGGAAGTCTTGTGTCTCCAGAAGGAAGGTGTTTAACTTCCAGTACCCCGCTAACTTAGACCTATTTCCTAGCTTCAGCCAGACTATAACTAGTTTATGGTCCGTCTAGCCTAGCCAAGTGAACGTGGGACAGGATAGGAAATCTACTTCGCCTCTTCTTACTAACATACTGTCCAAATAGCTATTTGGATAGGAGGAAACGCTATTGCTCCACGTCCACATCTCCCGTCCCGGATACTCGACCCGAAACCTGTCGACCAGACCACATCTAGCCATCAGATCAGTCAGGCTGGACTCGCACCTCTCCGACCCCTACATTGACCAAGGTCTTATATGTGGGGTTGGTATTTATTTACTCCCCCACCGAGCAAATAAGGCACAAGGCCGATTTTTAATGTGAGGAGTGAAGGCGAAATGGGGACCAGCTCCCCGGGAAGAAGGGGGCTGGATAGTTACAATTGGTATGAACGGTTGCCCTACATTGACCAAGGCCTTTTTTGTGGGGTAGCCTCACATATGGTCTTTGCTTGCAGTATCTGCCGGACTGATACTACACATTGATATTGGTCAAAAGGCAAAGAAAAACGGTATTTATTTGCTCCCCCACCGAGCAAATTAGGCACAAGGCCGATTTTTAATATGAGGAGTGAAGGGGAAATAGGGACCAACTCCCCGGGGAGTAGGGGAGCGGATAGTGACAATTGTTATGAAGGGTTTCCCCTACATTGACCAAGGTCTTAAAGGTCTTATCTGTGGGGTCGCCCCCACATAGGGTCTTTGCTTGCAGTATCTGCTGGAACTGATACTACAGTTTGCTCTTGGCCAAAAGGCCAAGAAAACCTTAAAAAGCTAAGAACAGCATTTTTTAACAACAGACCTTTGATCTTAACCAAAAAGGCCAAGCACAAAAGTGTTACGGACAGGCCGAGAGATCGACCGACCGACGTAGTGACTTATAGAGTGGCTTGCACGCGACTAAATCTTTAAACAAATACATATTTATTAAAAAAAAATATCGCTTTCACCTGGTCATTTCACCGTTTTGAATTTTCATAAAACAGTAGATTTATATATATATATATATATATATATATATATATATATATATATATATATATATATATATGATATGATATAAAGCTGAATGTTTGTGTGTATGTGTCTGGTCACGAATAGGCTCCTATATGGTTGACTATTTAAAAAAAATGATTACATATAATGATAGAAGATGAATCGAGACACAGGAATGGGTATGTTTGATCTGACCGAACGGTGGTTCATTAAAATTGTGGGGTCTGCGTTCTTATCTGGTCCACAAAGTATGAAAATAAAAAAATTAAAAAAAACACGTTTACAAGTGTTTTTGATATAGATGTATATAAGAACACTTTGATAAGTATGTTTTAACTTAAATAGGGATTCTATAATAAAATTATGGGGTCTGCATTCGCGCCTGACCTCCATAGAATGGAAATAGGCACAAACATTAATAAAGACTTTTCATATCTATCTGCGTAAATATACTTTGATAATTATGTTTCACTTTGAAGAAATATGGTATAATAAAATTATGGGATGTTCGTTTGCACCTAACCTCCATAGAATGGAAATGTGTTACAAAGTTTAACAATCAAAAGAATAGTGTGATCAGTGCTTCAGTGTGAACAGGTATGGTATAATAAATTATGGGGTTTATCTATTATATGTTTACTTTCATCATATTTTGCTTTGGTTTTGATAGCCCCAAATTCAACCCAAATTTACACGCCTTCCTTTTTATAACCTATCATACTTTCATAAATCAGAGTCCATTTTCTGTAGGCTGTTTTTGAACCCAGTCAACGACGGGTACTTTTGCCAGTATATAAATATATATATATATATATATATATATGGAAAGAGAGAGAGAGAAAGAGAGATAGTATGATAGATAGATAGATAGATAGATAGTCTGAGGAACTGTGATATAACTAAAAAGTATATACCCCCTCCTTGCACTGGTCGAGCTCTCTTGGTAATATATATTCTCTTACCTTTTAGTGTGATTAAAACTCTTTGTAACTATGAATAAAAACTGTGGCGGTTGTCGTCAATACCTGTATGAGCCATTATTTATTATCATTACCAAGTGCGCCTATCACAATGATGTGGTGGATAGAGCCATTGCTATCAACTTAGGTTTTCTTAGTCAACTCCAGGGATTGGGATTTCTTCTGGACTAGCCACATTGCGAAGCTATGATAAAGCGAAACAGTAGTTTGTGACTATATATTCGTCGTATATATATATATATATATATATATATATATATATATATATATATATATATATATATATACGTGTTACATACCCTTTGGTTTCAAATCTATATTCCGTAATATATAATATTTAAACATTGTTTAAACGAAAATGTAAAACATTAATGCAACACATATATAAGAGGAACACAATAAACTAGTTCCTATTTTGTAGCATGGTTCTTCTGCAATATGACAGCCTGCAATCTTTTGGGAATTCTTTGAATTAGACTGCAGCAATACTCCGGGGAAAATGTATCCCACTTTTCATTAGTTTTTATCAAAAGTTCTTCCAAATTTGAATTTTTATCATTGCATAGCTGTTGGTTGATGTAATGCCATACGTTTTCCATAGGATATAGGTCTGGAGATTTTGCAGGCCAATCCAAACATGGAATTTCATGCTCTTCAAGGAACCTTTTGACATTGCCAGCTGTGTGCATGGGAGCATTATCCTGCATGAAGATGGGATTATCATCCAAATTCCAACCAAAGCAGGGTAGAAAATGCTCAGTCAACATATTAATGTACTTGGTCGAATTAATTCAACTTTGCAAGCGAACTATAGGCCCTGGACCATTGGTACTAATACTACCTCACACCAAAATTGAACCTCCACCACTTTGAAGCGTTGAAACTGTGCACCTAGAAATAAATTTTTCGTCTTCCCTTCGACGAACGTACTGCCTACCATCACTGCTTAACCTATTAAACTTGCTTTCGTCGCTAAAAAGCACCTTTGACCAATATGAAGAATTGCATCTTACGAAGTCCTGATGGCGCTTTCTGTTCTTTACAGAACTCATTGGCTTGCAACATATCCTGGCAAATTAAATTCCTTCAGTCTGTTCTCTACAGTAGTAAAAGAGAACTTTTTAACGAAATTACAATGTTGTTGGATTTGGGGAGCCGTTTTAAATCTGTGTCTTACGCTGCCGATCTTGATAGCATTGTCTTCCGTGTTAGAAATACCTCCAGTACTACTAGATTTAGGAGTCTCACGAACACTGCCGATGTTTTGGTGTTTTGTACAGTCTTTCGTGCCGTTTTCTCATCACATTTAAATCTGCTGCTGATTTCTCGATTGGATAAACCAGAAAAGTGGAGATTAGTGAAATCCTGACGATCATTAAGAGAAAGTCGTGGCATATGGACTAAATGTTACGTTGTATAACTTGGAACAACAATTATGATTAGATATGCTTTGTTGCCTGTTATTGGATATTTTAAACTGATTTAGGGGCGATAATTTAATCTGGTTTTAAACGAATTTGTTGCTGCGAACTTTCTTTTTACCTCCTCAATATGAAGTTATTTTTTTTAATCCACGTGAACACTAGAATATTTAAATTAAAAGTAAAATATGATCAGGTAAATTCATAGAGGAATTAAAGGCGAATCAAATGAAGTATAGGTTGTTTAAATAGATATACTAAATTTAAGTTAAATACGCATTTTATTTTTTAAATTACAAGTGCGGTCT
>NC_136489.1:109592212-109614712 GCF_053919585.1 Euprymna scolopes | reverse complement strand
TGTCGCTAAAAATCTGTCGACCAATATGAAGTCATGATCTTAATATCATTTCGCGAAGTCCAGACGGTACTTTCTGTTCTTTACAGAAATTATTGGCTTGCATCTTGAAACACAGGCTCGCGAATTTAATTCTTTTAATCTGTTTTTTAACTGTAGAATGAGAGCGCTTTTTAACATGATTGAACTGGTGGTGGATTTGGAGAGCCGTTTTAAATCTGGTTGTGATCTGCGGATCTTGATAGCATTGTCTTGCCTGTAATAAGTAACTAGGTCAACCTGATTTAAATTCACGAACATTGCCACTCGTACCGTTTTCTCATCTTATTTCAATCTGCGGCCGATTTTCCGATTGGATAAACGAGAATAGTGGAGTTTAATAGACTGCTTACGATCACTGAGATAGACTCGGAATATATAAACTAAATGTTACGTTGTATAACCTAGGAACAAAAACAATTATGATTAGAAATGGTAAAAGGTGGATATTTTTAGCTGGTATAAAGCTCATTTATTGCTGCGGAGATTCTTTTTTGCCATCTCAATTTGAATCTATTCTTTTTAAATTGATGTGAACACTAGGATACTTCAATTTAAATATGAACCGTTAAAGTTATAGTTAGATAAAATGCGAAGCAAATGAGGTATAGGGATTTTAATCAGTTAAATCAATTTCGTTATAATTTGCGGTTTTTTAAAAAGTAACAAATACGGGCTTTCTTTTTGGCGGCATATATATATATATATATATATATATATATATATATATATATATATATATATATATATATAGGGTGCCCCAAAAGAAGCTGATGGTTAAAAAAATCATAACTTTCTTCATTTTTTGTATTTTTCTTTTATTTTTTCAGATCATCTAGAGTAACTCTTCCCAGGTCATAATGAGTCGTTACACGACTGAGCGGCGGCTATTCATCGTAGAGTCGTATTTTCGGTTGAATGACTCAATATCAGAAACTCAATGAGAATTTCGACGAAACTTCAACACAAGAAATTCCCCTACTCCCAATGCAATAAAACCAGTAACAATAAATGCCCTTAAAAACAATATAGAGGAGGAAATTAGGGTTATAAGCCCTGAAACACCAAGTGATGTGCTGGATAATGCCCTCCAAAGAGCACAAGAGTGTGAAAATTAAAATGGTGGACGTTTGAGTAACATCATTTTTAATAACTAAAATTATACCTTGTGGAAAACATATCCTAGATTGAGTTGTGTAAATAACATTAGAACAAGTAGACTATGATATCTTACTATACATCAAACATCACGAGGAGGGGTATCTACTTACATATAAAAATTGGTAAGACTAACCTGAATGTTTAGAAAGTTAATCAAATAAGAAATACGTTAGCTTCTTTTGGGACAAACTGTATATATATATATATATATATATATATATATATATATATATATATATATATATATATATATATATATATATATATAAGGAATATCCGATATTGAATAAGATTTTTTAAAAACCGCACTCCCAATCATAGTATTTAAATATTGTAAACAATGATTTAAATACGATTTTATTGTACAATTGTTAAAACAACAAAATGATATATATGGTAGCAAATAGATAATTTTGGATAGTTTCAGCTGACTGAGTCTTTTATCTCATCTATGTCCAAGATCTGATATTTTTATTTGAATACGAACGATTTTAAGAAAATTATTTTTAATGATATTACGTGTACTGTATATGATCCGTTGAATAATAACTTCAAATTTATTTTAATATTCATGAAATTTTCCACATTATTCTCAGTATTGTTGCCTGCCTTTTCACAAATGATAAATGTTTTTTTTTAATTTTATTTTGATTAGGTTTAATAATGATTATTACTTACTTACGAATAATTATATAATACAAATATATAGGATACATATTCAGAATTTCCTAAACCAAATAATTATGATAAATAGCTGAAATGTGTGGAAAGTTTAAAGTAATGTTACTCTTTGTTAAAGCTCTAATCCTCTCTGTTTAGTCTCCTTTTGACACATAGCCATTATGATGTTGCCAACCACACGAGCGTTGCAGTTCATTTACGGCATAGATTAAGCCGATCTAGACCTAGAATATAGGCTAGCTGTCTTTTTAGATGGCGTACTGTACTTGCTAACGTTTGTCAATACAACGTTTTGATACATAAGGCAAGCTTATTAATCAGTTTTGGTACACATGGATAGCTTATAAATATGTTTTCGGGCGTCAAAGTCTAAGTTGAAGGAGTTGACCTTTGCAGCCTCTATAAAATTCCTCCGACAATTTTGGGTCTAAACGCTTGCAATTTTAGATGTAGGTTACCTCGAGTTGAGTCAAACATTTTAATATATATATATATATATATATATATATATATATATATATAGTAAATAGTAACTCTATATATTGTTTTTATCAGTAAATCAATATATTGTTTGTCATTACGGTAAATATATGTATTGTTTATTATAACAAAAATGTAAATTTATATTTTTATCAGTGTATTATATTCAAACATTTCAACAAAGAATAGTTAATGAAATACTTTAAACCATTGGTTTTCAAAGAAATATTTTCTTAAAAAGAGGAACACGCATAATACATTATTAAGCGTTTGTTAACATTATTTTAACAAAATAATTTTACCATCGATTATGTCTATTTAAGAAACAAGCACATTCTATGTATGACTAAGCAAACAGAATTTGCTATAATGAATCTGCACATCTATTTTCTAGCGTTAAAGTATTATCAATAATATCATGTAACACACTTATACTCCCGATTTTTTTATTTGGTAATCGTTGTACTGCTTTTTTTATTTATTAATCTATAATTTTTTAGTTCTCATTATCGAACATACATGTATCGAGTTGGAATTTATATATGATACTTATTTAAATAATATTTGAAGAGCATCTTCATATAAGAAGTATTTAGTTTAATGCAGCTAATGAAAGATCGACTCATGGAGCGATATTAGCTATTGGGAGGAGTCCAATGATGCCATTCAAAGCGAACTGACATTAGAGTCTCCTTCACATATTCTATAGGACGATCGAACAAACACTCAAAACCACAAAAGGTGTCAAATGATTTTTATAATTAGATTAATCAATAATACATTATTGATTTTAAAACAATCTTTTATGTCAGATTTTACATGATGGAGAAATGGAAATCGTTTTAAGCAGCTGCTTTGGTATCCGCTAAAAAAAAAAAAGGCCGAACAAAGCTGAAACTCAGGAACGTATTTGACAATTAAATTACGCATGAGGATGCAACCAAGCAAGATACTTTAATGAACAAATACTGTATACCATTTTTTTTACTTTTTATTAACCATGTTTATAAGGTAAACCACGGTAATCATTTATCATTGCTTACGTTGATAGAAATTAAGTGAATATTTTGATGTATATATCTCTATAATTATATTGACATATCAACATTTTTTATAGAATTTTAATGGGTGAAAATTTAAGTCAGTTTATGTGTAGCCTATTTTATGTGGTCTATATATATATATATATATATATATATATATATATATATATATATATATATATTCGATAAAATATACCCAGCCATCGAATAAAATATTTCGGTCAGCCTTAAAAAATATATGCAAAATTGTGGATCGCTTATAGTTTTAAACTAAACAATTGTTTTGACATTTGGGATTTAATTTAAATATAATAGTGAAAATGAGATCGGGATGATTGTATCAAAATGTCCTCTCATATGCAAGCCTCGGGCAGCGCCAAATACATCAGCTACAAACACGACGACATACACGCCCATATAAGTTTTATAAATAACCTTATTATTTTGACGGTGAGAATTTTTGTCAATTCGCTGATATATTCGTTGGGGAAAAACAACTCAGATGAAAATATTTTATTATTTTTACGAAAAATATTTGGGTATAAGCGTAAAAATTTTAGTTTACATTTTCAGAGAACACTTTGCTTTATTTCGATTATTACTATGTTGCATACAATGCTTGTCTATTATTGTACGCTATTAACCTACTACTGAAACCTTTTTGTAAATTGAAATAAATTATATCTTACTCTCTCTCTTTCTCTCTGTCTCTCTCTATATATATATATAATATATATATATATATATATATATATATATATATATATATACTAGGTGACCCCCTCAAAACGGGCCCCAATTCTGATTAGGCCCCGTTTCTTAGTGTCTTGTCCAAATGAAATGAAACTTTGATCATAACTAGTTTATTATATTCAAAACATCACATCAAAACACGAGGGTTTTTAGCCTTTTTTTCTCCGTTCTACAGCATATGTTCTAGATGGCGTCCATTTAGCCTTTGTTTTTTGGGGTCACCCTATATATATATATATATATATATATATATATATATATATATATATATATATATAAACACTCATATATATGTGTATACATACGTCTGTGTGTATTTGCGCGTGTGTAAAGTGAGGACTTTTTTTTCATACGAAAACGAGACTCGGATAATCCATCCAGATATTCCTCTTTTGAACAGAAGACTTTAAAAAGTTATGTAATTCTGAATGTTGCTTCATCATTCTTTGGACGCAGAATCCACTAATTATTCAATTCAAGAAAAAGAGAGCTGGGATGGTTGAGAGCGAGTGTGGTATGATATTACATTTTCCATGGACAACATGTATTTACTTTATGTTTAACTAATTTGTAAATTTATAAGGTTTAGTGTGAATGCACTGTATATAACCCTTTATGTTTTTACACTTTCCGGATTTCAATCACAAAATCTCAAGTTGCAACTGAGACCAAAGTTATCAAATTAGACTAGATTCAATTTTATGAATCTTTATTAGACATTTTTAATGTTCTTTGGTGGAAATTTCCTGTCAGATAAATCGATGTTGTATATGATTAATCATATTTTCTTTCCTCAGATGTCTAATCACGTTGTCTGGACATTTTGCATTTATGGTCCGATCAATATTAATATCAATCAAAAATATCAATATCAACTGTGAAACCGCACACTGTTCTGGCGCTTTGAGGTTCTGCTACTTGCACGACGATGAATTCGTATTGTTTCCGTTGTCTGCACCGTAATATACATATAATAGTTCTTCTTTCACTCCCTTTCATAATTAATAAGATTGTAAAACTTCCAATGCCCATGCATTAAATCAATTTGATAAAACCCATCAAAACTTGACGCTGTTCTTATTTAATTGTAGTCCCAGGAAACCTAAGTTTAACACAAGTTTTTTTTTTTTTTTTTTTTTCGATACGGGCAAAACTCAGGGCCCAAATAGGATATTATGAATAAGGACAAAATACGTATTTCAGTCTGAATAGAGTAATCGTACACTGTACAATGACCTAAAAGACTATGTTAAGCACCGGAAAATCTAAAAGCTAAGGAGAAACGATTTACTTGCTTACGTTTTCACAATATGTGGCTTTATGTTTGAATATGTACATAGCTGTCTCCCACGAACAATCCAATTTATACAACAGCAAGGAATGAATTTGCCAACAATGAAACACTTCTCCAAAAAGTTTAGCAATTGACTGGATGAGTTTATTTCCTGCACGCTTCTACACTATTAAGACGAAATTTTGTAGTCGATAAATACACTTTTCTGATTAAAAAAACAGTGGTTTATACTGATTTTCTTTTGTAAATTCTAATTAATTACAATATTAGCTTCCAAATTATGCAGTTAATATTACCTAAATATCATTGACGTATCAAAAACAACCACTTTAATCGTGTTAGCAGGTGGAAAACTGCGGTCATCTTGTTTAAATCGAAACGCAAAATTACCTCTCTTTTGAACTCTTCTGTGTCTTACGATCATTTTCGTCAACTTCTATTTTTGTACTTTCTTTAATAAATAATTTTCTACCATATAGATTTTACTAATTTTTGGATAGAATTATCTGAAACATACGAGGAATACGTAGATACCATTGTTTTCATGTGCAATTTAGTATTACTATTTCCTAAATTTCGTCCTAATTGTGTAGAACCGCCATTTCCTGACAACGATATAAGCCTCATCTTATCCCGACGTAGGAAGGTTGGTACTACATATTTAGTTCTGATCATCTAGTGTATCTATATCATAAATGTTCGTACCCATTCAAATACAATAATTTATCTTTAAATGCAAACATTGGTCTTAATACACTCTGATTACACAGTATCTTTATTCTCTAAATATTTGAGACACATAACATAAAATAAATGTGTACCTAACCCAAAATAAACCATAATTCTAATTGTTTTTATCAAATTTTGTTTAAAGTAAAACGCATAATTGTATAATATTGTAGGTTTAAATATCTTGAGCGCTTTGGAATTATTTCTCTAATCACATTATAATATATTTGAAAAATTGAATGCATATAAAAAAGGCACAACATACTTAATAGGATATACCCTCGGCTTTGTAACGGTGCTTGACACGAAGATACGCCTCCCCCTAAAAGAAACAGTAGAAACTCTATTATCATCTGGTTGGTTTGATTGCCCCCTGACTGACTTATATGAAAAATTATGTAACTTTAAAAAGTCGTGTCGTCTAAACTAAAAGCACAAAACACTGCAATTTAACTAGCAAGACGGGTGCTTATTCTGAAATCTGGAAATACATGGAGACCATACGATAAATTGATGTAGAAACAAAAAAAATCTGATATGCTGACTAGTAACACAAAGCAACATTGAATCAATCCGATCAAGAACTGGGCAAATTCTCTCAAAGATGAAACGAAGAAAATGCTGTGGAGTTAAATTACCAAATACATTTTCAAATATATGTATATATATATATATATATATATATATATATATATATATATATATATATATATGTGTGTGTGTGTGTGTATATATACATATGAATGTATGTATGTATGTGTGTGTTTATATGTGAGAAAAAGTATTATTTGCAATATCCTCCATAGCAATTTCTCTCACTCATACTTCCCCCTCTCTCTCCCTCCCCTCTCTCTATCTCTCTCTCTCTATATATATATAAAGAGAGAGAGGGGGGGAGAAAGAGGGAGAGGGAGAAAAAGTGAAAGAGTGAGAAAGAAAGCGAGGGAATAAGAGATACAAAAAAAGCAGGGGAAAGATTAAGAGATCATTATAGTTCTATTGTTAAAACAATTAGTTAAACTATTAAAAGAGCAAGTCAATTGAACTAATCGATAAACATAATCAATAGTGAAGCCTTTGAATACAAACGGAACTAACAGAAAATAGCATGGCTTAAATGTTAGTTTGTTAAAACCTTATTATTTGGCATGGGAAAATGATGATAACTTACTCTGTGGCATACAGTCAATCCTGGCTTGCGGCAGTTTCCTGTCCAGCCGCATTGAGCTGTGAAATAGCGAAACAGTACTGTATGTGGATGCATATATATATATATATATATATATATATATATATATATATATATATATATATATATATGCATATATATATATGCACATTGCACATATATATATAGATGCATGCATATATTTATATATATATATATATATATATATATGCAAATTGCACATATATATATATATAGATGCAAACATATATTTATATATATATATATATGCACATTGCACATATATATATATAGATGCACACATATTTATATATATATATATATATATATATATATATATATATATATACTAGCAAGCCGTACAGAAACTTAGACATGTGCATGCAAGTAATGTGGTTTTTTCAAACAGATCATTTATTGTAAGTAACCGAAAATTATCGAGCTTAGATCGAAACCAAAAAAAAAGCACTATATTTCGATACCTATTTCGGAGAAGAAAGTTTTGCTTCTATTTTTAGAATAATACTGTTCTACTAGTGATTTATTGGTATTATATTGATCCATACGTTTTCTCTTTCTTTATTTTACTTTACAGTTTGAAATCACTTCTGCCGTAATCTTCATAATTTTTTTCAATAACAATGCAAGCTTTGAATATCTGCATGTCCAAGCAACGGTCTTTTCTCTCAATTTTTGATGTACAAAATTGAAACATATTACCTAAGGCATTTGGAATTTGTGAAATAAAATTCGACTTGATCTTCACCTGAGAAAAGAGTTGCTAAGTGCTAGAATTGAAATAAAAGTGGAACAGTATAGGCGCATGCCAATAAACCGTGTTATTTCTTTTCATGCTCAAATATATATTTATATATACGTATCAGCATTACTTTTTAGGATTTAGGCCTGACGGTTACGAATAATGAAGGAGTTGCATCTGTGTTGTTTATGTGCCTAACTGATGATAATTTAAGCCATATTTTTTTTTATTACTTTTGAAATCACTACCATATATTGGGTACAATATAATATATAATTATTGATTGGCGATTTACTCTCTAAAATTAATTCTAAATCTGCAGGAATTAAAATGTTATATTTAAGAGTATTTCAGGACTGAGAAACGCCAGAGTATTACTACTCAATAATGAATGCAATAAAATAATCAATATAGAATTTGCTTTAATATAATACATAGGACATCTATTTATAAATATGTATTTATAATATTTAATTTAATATCTATTGAATATAACATTTGGAGAATGGACAACGCCGTGCAGTTTGCTAGTATATATATATATATATATATATATATATATATATCAGGAAAAAAATTTATTAAATAATTATGTCAGCCCCTTAAAGAAACTCGTTTCTTTTCGTTGATCACTTTGCGTTTCAATAAATGTCCGCCAATTTACAGCATATTAGCATATCATCATATAATGATTATATCACGCTGAGAGACGTAAAAACTATTTGAAAGAATACATGTTTAAATTTCGACAGTATTTTTCGCGGTTAACAGTGCCTAGTTGTATTGGGTATTTTCCAATAAAGCCAGAGATGGCTTCTGTTGCCGGATTCGAATATATCGACTGGTGTTAACTGTGACAACCTGCACTGATGATTCCAGAAAGGATGTGTCCGTAGGTATTAATAATTATTATAGACTGCGTGTCATATTATTAACGAGATAACATTTTTCTACCAGTTTAAGAAACTTAACGGTAGTTTCATATCAAAAGCTTCGGAAACGTCGGCAATACTTAGCTGCGCGTACTGTGAAGTTTTTGTACTGGTCCGCGCAATGTAAACAACTTGGCTTCGTAATTTCTGAATCCACGGTATTTGAGTCGTGTCAAATTATTAACAAGGCAGTTTGTTTCGTCAAGAAAATGGGTCTAAAAGGTGGATTGAGTAGTTCTAAAAAGAGTCCTATTACAGAAATATCGAAAATGATATGAAGATACCATCAAACCGGGAAGAACTTTGTTAAGTACCCTGCAACGTACGATAGAGCTGATAAACGTAAATCTAGAGTTGTTTCACGCCGTTCTCTATTACAAATTAAACGTGAAGTTGTTAAGAACTCTGGGCAGACATGTCGAGAATGCGTTGACCAAGCCGGATTAAAGAATGTCTAAAAAGTACTTTGATGTCGACTTCTAAAGTAACTGGATAAGTTTGTTAAGCCGTGACAAAGTCTCCATTAAAGCAACATCACATACAAAACGGATTGAAATGGGCATGGGATAACATGAAAACGGATTTTTTCCAAAGTTTCTTTTACGGGTGAAGTGCGGGTAACACTTGATGGCCCAGATGGCTGGAGCAAGGGATGGGGCCTAGATGGACGACATCGTCATCAGCATTTAAGGCACCAACAATGTTGTGGTAGGATAATGAGTTTGACTAGGATTATCAAAGGTACTTTAGTTGGTCCCTGGAGTGTCCAGAAGGCGGAAAAAATGATGTCAAATGCTTATATAGCTTTTCTGAAGGATTAATTTGAACAATAGCTGAAGAAGCATAGTTTCAGAAGAACCATTATTTTTTCTCTCGCATGCAGCAAACAAAAGCAAAGAGTATTCGCAATAACTGGGTTTCTCTGGGCGACGTGAGATGGAGTGGCCTGCGAATTCAACAGATTTGAATCCAATTGATAACCTTTTGAGTATCATGAAGCGACGCCTCTATGCAAGTGGACGCCAATTTATGAGTAAAGATGAGCTGTGGGATGCTCTCAAAGAGGTATCGCGAGGAATAACTGTTGACGAAATCACAAATTTGACTAATTACGTGGACCAACGTTTTCTACAAGTAATTCATAAAAAAATGAATCGCATATGCCCTAATAATTATGTCAACGTAGAAATTGCTATGTATTTATTGTGTTTTAAGGATTGCTCCTAGTTTATGTACCGTTTGAATATTATATAAATAAACAAGCTATGGGTATATTGTGTTTTTTTCTGACCCTCGTTAATAACTTGACACACTGAAATCAACAGATATTCCTATTATTTGCCAAAGTTTCGCTAATACTGTTTTAAATACTTTTATTTTCGTACTGGAGTAGCTGAATAGTATTGTAAGCACTTTTTGAAAGTTTCATGGATTTTTATTCCCTCGTGTCTTAAATATTTATAAAAATGTAAACTCGTTAATAATTTGATAGGCAGTGTTGTAAGTACTTATATATAATAAAAAAGTAAAAATGAAGTTTATCAGCCATAAACCACAGTAAACTTAGGGAGAATAAAGATAGTAATATCTATAAAGTAATCCCAACAAAATAAAAAAAGACTTAATGCAAACAAAATAGGCAATAGAGCTCATCATAAAAGAACAAAATTAAAGACTAGAAATTTTAATTTATAAGAATAAGTTTCAAACTTGGTTATGGAAGCTTTTATACCAGTTGCTCCGTCTCTAATTGTACAAAAAAAAACTTTAAAACTTTTAAAGATGTTCTACGTTGATCTCGAATAAATTGTAGTTTTTTTTTCACAAACATACTAATTGGATCACATTCATTTTAACTGCTTATTTAAAATTACTGTGTAATTATTGCCTATTATCTATCTGAGAACACTGAAGGCGATGACCAATTCGCCTTATGATATCTTTTCATTTATATATTTTTTATTTTGGAATTTTCATCATATCGATTCTGCGTTTCAGAAACCTTTTACACTAACACTTCTTCATATATAACGGCATTTCATGAAATCCAGTGTCTGTTTATTCTAGAATCACCAAATCATTGCTTCGCTATGATAATTATTTCTTAATATATTTTCTCTGATGAAAAAAAAAATTGTGTTTTGAAAGACTTTGGATTAAATATTTTTAATATTTCTTTTTAAATATCATGTGAAATAATAAACACTTGTAAATTATCATTTACAGTCTTTTATTGTATTCTTTTTATATATATATATATATATATATATATATATATATATAATTTTTATATAGAAAAGTATTACATACTCGCTACATTAAACACGCTAATATTTCCGGCACAAATGTCTCAATATATTAAAAAAAAACAACTGTGCCTCTCAACCGAGAGAAATAACGTTTATGTTTACTATTTAGAGCATCTTGTCCTTAAAAAAAATTAAGGAGAGGATGCACTGAATAGCAGATACAGACATTATGCCTCTCGCCTGATGAGTAACAGTTAGCTTTTTTTATATACACATTTGGTCCGAAACATTAGCCTGCTTAGTGTAGCGAGTACGTAATACTTGTCTATATAAATAAAAATAATATAATTGGCTCGTTTTTATTGAACACTCTTAATTACCTCGTTTTAATTCATGTGTTTTATCTCCTGAATACCTTTAACCTAACACACACACACATATATATATATTTATATACATATATATATATACACACATATATATGCATGTATGTATGTATGTGTGTGTAGCATTATAGCGCTCAATAGTAAATACATATGTTCATATTAACATTTATTAATACAAACAGATACAAGCTTCGCTACATTGGCATGTCAATGTTTCGATCTGTAGTTATCAATAACTAAAATATACTCAGGCGAAATGTTGGCCTTTTAATTTAGGTATCCATATTAAGAAAAAAAAATCGGAAAGATAAATTATTTGCCTGAGAAGATTTTACTTATTAATAACTACAGATCGAAACCTTTTCATGCCAGTGTAGCGAAGCTTGTACACGCACATATGAGTATATATATATATATATATATATATATATATATATATATATATATATATATATATATATATAGGGTGTTCCAAAATCTTGGACATATTTTGACATTGAGATCTTGAAAATATATTTGATATATTCAGAAAGCTTGTAATCTCAAGTTTTACATGGAATGTTTAAAAATGTTTCATGTGAGCACCATTGGTAACACACATCAAGCCGATAGTCCACATGTTGCATATATATATATATATATATATATATATATATATATATATATATATATGTGTGTGTGTGTGTGTGTGTGTGTGTGTGTGTAAGAATGGACTCATTCGTTGTGTGTTAAATCCCATAAATCTATCCTGTTATATTTTTATTTTAATCAACGTAGGCATTTCAAAGTCAGTTTTCTGCTCATAAACAAAGATATATGACTCACAATTACGGGTTGAGAAAATGCAGTTCATATACACACACTATGCAGATTGGTATGAACTGATAATCTAATTTTTACATGGGTGTAAATGCCTGCAGTATATGTTACCTTGAATATCTTTCTTATTAAGGCACCATTTTCTAATCTTATTAAAAGAAAACTCGGTCGCCCACCAGCATTTTACATTCAGCGCGAAGCCAGAACAAAGTAGTACCGACATGATATGCAAATTTTAGATCCCGCCGAAGGATTCACTAAAATAAATTCAACAGTAGGCGGATAGTGTAAATATGCTTATATTTATAACAATAAGTGCTGAGGTATTTACGCTTTCTATCTTTCTGTCCTGACATATCCGTTGGTTCCCAGGAATTAACAAGCTTTTCCTGTAAATATGAACGGTTTTTTAACACGATTACGTTTAGTAATATTTCTACAATGCTCAATTTATAAATGAAATAACAGGTAGTATAACATTTGTTTTTTATAGCTTTAAAGCGTCGAAGCAGACAGAATTTGAACGCGTGGATACAAATATTGAAATATTTTTATCTGATTATATATGTAATCTAATAATTAAGTGCACGTGCCTATGGATAGTCTATCTCAGACAACTAGGGATTCTTTAAACAATCTAATAAGAAAACACGTCAACGAATGTAAACTTTACATATACTGCCACAGACATACAGACACATACAGCAAACACACACAAAGACACATACATATATTGTTGCTGTTGATTTTTAGCGATATTGAAATATTCGGTATAAGCATATCCTACCTGGAAGATTAAGAAAGTAGTTTTCCCTACCAAATAGCACTAGTTATTTTTAAGACGTAAACACACACACACACACACACACATATATATATATATATATATATATATATATATATATATATATATATATTATTCCTTGATCTCATAGGTAGGAGATGTCAATACCGAATATTTTCTGATCGCTAAAAATCAACCACAAAATATAACTTTAACAGCGATATAAATAACAAAAAAATAAGCAGGGGATCGTATCGGAACTGCGTATGCATTCGACTATAGAGCCTATTGTCTGAGGTTCGAGCCCTAGCACAGTCAAACTACACCGCTGAGCTGTAGAACAGCGGAATAGGTACACGCAAAGTACTGTTGTATATATATATATATATATATATATATATATATATATATATATATATAAGGCAAAAGAAAAGATGGCGATCTAAAGATATGTACTATTGCATATAAATTTAGTCGTTTATTCAATAGGGAACTTACATTAATTTGGAGTACGGCTTTTATATGCTCTTTATACCTAAGTACTTCGAAGCTTTATGCATCGCATCAGAAGAGAAAGGAAAGTGATAGGAACGATTAAATAATACGAATTTTTTTACATTGTCGTGTTCCCCTTTAAAATCTGTATCTAAGTTCCACCACAATCGTTGAGCTTTGTGTACTCCCGATATGTATACATTTAAATTATCCCTCTAATTTTTCTTGGTTCCATTTATATATATATATATATATATATATATATATATATATATATATATATATATATATAGGTTCTTATTGCGTATTCCATAATGTTATCGAGGGGCACGCGTATGTTATATTGTCCATCCATTTACTTTAATCATTTGCCAGATTTCAATTCTCACTAACGAGTTTAAAACGTCTGGACCGAACACTGTTTTTCTCATTTATTTTCTCCGACCCTCAACAGTCTCCTCCAACATTGCTTTGCCGTTAGCTAGCAGAATAGCATCCTACAAATGTAGTAGAGACCCATAGAACTTATTGACGATTTTTTGACATGCCTGATATCCAACGCGATATTTTCGTCTCCATGACAGCAAGAAATCTTTCCAGCTTCATTTAGAGTGATCAACATTCGTTACCATAAATTGTTACTGGGCAGGTACTTGCGCGATAGACCTTGATTTCAGAAGGTAACTGGTTTTATTATCAGTGATCACGAGAATTGTGGTTCTTTGCATCAGACAAACTTCAGTCATGTGTGCTATCATCACTGATTTTCATGACAGCGACGTCAAATTCCATATACTCTAAGCCATATATTATTGAAAAATTGCAGTAATGGAATTCTGTTTCATTTCAGTTTTGTTAAATACTCGGTTTTATTGATACTGTGTCAATCAAAACACATGTATCAATACAAGGACCCCCCCCCTAAAAAAAGAATTATCAATCGTAAAGTTATTTAAAATGATTCAAGGCCGATGTGATTTCTAAATAACAACGCAGTGTTGCAGCTTTCTTTAAGAAATTTGACATTTTTTAAAAATTAAGGCGTAATGTTTGTCTCATGACCTCAGTGTACGTGCATATTAATTAAACAGTAGGTTTCGGAATATATAAACGCGAATTAAAATTATAAATTCAATCTATATCACAAATATAAATTTCGGGTAACTGTAAACTCAATGAATAAAAAAATGGCGGACTAAATAAAACTGCATATTAAACATATCGAACAAAATAACAATAATTGCATTAATAATATAGAACACTAAATTTAAAACATCCAATTTAACGCTATAAGTCGTACACTGAATCAACCAATTATATTATACTGTCTCTCTTGTCCATTCAGATATCTTCTTCGAATTCATATAGAAACTATATTTCCCATACAACGGCACACCTCTCCATATGCTTAACATATTGTTGTGTAGCGGGTTAGAGGGGTCATATTGAAGACACCTATAACGTGGCGCCTAAGAGAGGATGATAATTACATTTTTTATACATTTATATCACGACGACTGTGACGATTCTTGGAGACTTCATTTTATTAATACGTGGCCGAGGCATTTTTACAGTTCTTTTACATCAGAGAGGAGATACTTCACTTATGATAGAGAGGGAACATTACTTAGAAGGGTGTTATCCAAGAGTTTGTTTATAGATGAATGTACAAAACATATTAATCTTTCGGTTGTAATGACGGCATGAAGACAAATAGTTTCAAATATTAGATGATTTCTTTATTCCTCAGCCGGCCGATTGATGATGTCAGGAATTCAAACTTGTAGAGCTACATAGCCTCTCTTCCACTTTTCTCCTCTAGGCGCATCAGCTTCACTCCCTGATCCCCCTCTCTTTCTCTCTCACTCTCTCGCTCTCTCTCTCTGGCTGTGAATGTGGCTCTCTGATTATCTGATTCTAACTTCGAATCCCATCTCAATATATTGAGAATCTACTTAGTTTATGCTGTCAGAAGTTTACTGTTAACAAACGTGACTAAAATTCACGTTGATTTTACATATGCCTCTCCAAAAAAAACTTTTGGCAAACAAAGAATTCCCAATTTTAATTGTTTAATATCTAATCTATTTTGAATGTTTATCTAAAAACTCGCATTGCCCATTCTTTTATCTGACATATTTAATATCCAGTTATTTCTAAAAGAATGGGCAATCTTTTAACACTTGCATACAGGGTTCGATTCTAGCCTTTTCCTAATATCATTTTCACTGATCCTGTCTGCCTTTTCACTTACACGAGAAGGGGACATCCCTATTATGTAACAATATCACGTATCATAAAACAGTATCATTCAACACTATCTACCGTCAAATAACAAAAAAATAAAAAAATAAACGGAAATAGGAGATATATTAACCGTAAACCTTAAAATTGATAAATGAAAATGTACAGAAATATTAGTAGAAGCAATATTTATAAAAATTACAGCACGATATAAAAAATAGTGTTTTTTTTAACATAGGTACTAACATATTAAACATATTTAAAAATCAGTATATATATATACATATATATATATGTATAAGTAAATGCATATATAGATATATGATTTATAGTAATAAATATAAACATATTTAGAAAATAAAATTTATTTGAATAAATAAACAAAACTATTTTCCACACATTTTTCTACACTATCACACCTTAGCAGACAACTTAAGTTAAACTATCTCAATAAATAAGATTAAACAAATAAATAAAAACTAAAATATAATTGAACAAAATAATAAAGTAGTTATATAAAGGCAAGAGTGAGAAACGTCCTTAACAACTATAAAATTACTCCTGATGACGTTGTTAGTCAAACGCACGATAGAAAAATGGTTTACTAAAAACAATCGGCTATACAAAACAAAACATATTTTAACAAGTGAAACTATATAAAAAGATTCGGAAAATCCCTCTATATATATATTCTATTAACTCAGCAGTTTTTATTGAAAGAAATATTGTAAAATACGGCATGTCAACAAAAAAAGAAGTCGCATACTAACACAGGTGCTTTCTGCTGCCCGTCGATTTATCATAAGCAAAACGTCAATGAACAAAAACACCGGACTAAAGAGGAACAGTGATTGAATAATAGGCGTGCGAAGTCAATTAGATCCCTTAATATGGCTCCCAAAAATATTCCAGAAAAGACCCTAACAATTTTAATTGCATAATATTAGAATACGCGTCACGGTGCAAAATAGTATTATGCGATATTAAGAATTTAAAAAAAAAATCATTACTGGTATAATAGGTAATATTTTTTAATGAATATTATTTAGTCCTGATGTAAGCAGCATTCGAACAGCTAAAAATTACAATGTTCGTTTATATATATATATATATATATATATATATATATATATATATATATATATATATACATATTTGTATATCTATATATAAATATATGTGTGCGTATATATATATATGTATACGTATATATATGTGTGTGTAAATATGTGTTTACATGGATATGAAATATCTCTGCATATGCATATATATATGTGTGTATATATGTATGTACTTGATTATATATGTATGTATGTATGTATATATATATATATATATATATATATATATATATATATATATATATACAGTGCCATTAACAAAAAGTCAGCTCGTCATTTTTTTCAAAACCACAAATTTAAGCTAAACTTAATGTGTCTGTTGAAACAAGCTATACCAGATATATTAATACAACAGGAATACAACAGGTACACAATTAACTAGTTATTATTTAGTAGCAAAGTACTTCTTCAATTAGACCGCCTCCAAATTGTAAATCATTCTCTTGAATTAGTCTGCAGCAATACTCCGGTGAAAGGGCATCTCACTTCTTTTTAGTTTTTGTTTTAGATTTAAATTTTATCATTGCGTTGCTGTTTCTTGATGTAATTCTATATATTTTCGATAGGACTGAGGTCCTAAAATTGTGCTAGTAAATATAATCACGGAATATCATACTCTTTCAGGAACACATGACATTACCATCTGTGTGAATGGGAGCATTGTTCTGCAATAACATGGGATTATCATCCAAATTCACTCCAAAGTATCTTGGAAAATGCTCAGTAAATATATGATTGTACTTGATTTAATTAATTCCACTTGCAAGCGACTTATATACCCTGGGGTTTTTGCACTAATAACGCCTCGCACCAAACTGAAACTCCACCACCTTGCAGCGTTAAAACTGTGCACCGAGGATTAAATTCGTCCTCTTTCCTTCGGGAAACGTACTGCCTACCATCACTGCCTAGACTATTGAACTTGCTTTTATCTCTAAAAATCACTTTCGACTAATATGAAGAGTCCTGGTCTTCATTGTATCTGATAAATCCAGACGGCGCTTTCCGTTCTTTACAGAAATCATTGGCGTGTGTCTTGTAATACAACCGCGCATATTAAAACCCATTAAACTTGTTCTTATCTGTAGAAAGAGAGCACTTTTTCCAAAAATGACCCTGTTGTAGGATTTGGGGAGCCGTTTCAATTCTGTTTGCAAGGCCGCAGATCTTGATAGGGTTGTCTTTCTTGAAGGACGTAACTCCAGGACGACAATATTTAGGGTTATCAAAAACACAGCTGGTGTTTTGAGGCTTTTCTAGAGTAATCGTACCGTTTTCTCATAACGTTTCAATCTGCGGCCGATTTCACAATTGGATAAACCAAAAGGTGGAGATTAATGAGTTCCTGACGACTACTAAGAGTGACTCGATGAAAATGGCCTTCATGTTACGTTGTATAACGTAAGACCAGCTACACCTACGACTAGAAATGCTAAAAGGTAAATATTTTACGATTAGAGATGCTAAAAGGTAAATATTATAAGTTCGATTTAAGCTCATTTGTTGGTGCGGAGTTTGTTTTTGCCTTCTCGATTTGAAGCTAATTTTTTTTAAATTAACGTGAACACTAAGATACTTCAATTAAAAGTCAAATATGAGCATAACAACTTAGAGAGGAATAAAAAGCGAACTAAATAAGGTACAGATTGTTTTCACAATTGCACTTCATTTAGCTTAAATATGCGATTTTGGAAAAAAGAATAACAAGTGCGGATATTCTTTTGGGCAGTACTGTATATATGTTTGTAATTTTTAAATGAAATTGTATATATTACTTAAAACTAGTGAAAGTATGCATTATTTACCGTTGAGATGTGTTTTTTTATGAATACCGTAAATATACGATATCTTAAAAGAGTATGTTCATTAAATGTTCGTACGAAAATTAACGAACACATGAACAGACTGTTTCCTTAAGATAACATACCTCGACTCACAGGATTTAAATTAATTTATCGAATGGTTATTGTAAATATTTACAGAGGGTTTACACTTAATACATACATGTATATATATATATATATATATATAGATATATATATAATTAATATATATATCACTATATATAAATGTATGTATACATATATATATATATAAGTAATATATATTCATATATATATATATATATACATATTGCGTTAAATAAATATTAGATTCTACAAATCTAAGCAAATATTTATGTCACGTATCTATCTTTTGACGCTTAATTGCTTTTGGTTTAATTGTATAGATTCGGATGTTATGCGCAAACAGTCTACCTATCACAATTTTAACTCACAACAAGAGACACTTTCTTTGCGCTACTAGATACAATGTACTGTATAAAATTGATAGCAATCTCAGTGACTGCAGGCTTCTTCTAGTAACCAAGCAACTTCTAATTAAGCCAGTTTCTCTCTTGCAAGTCAACTCTCCTTAAGGAAGTTGCGAGTAATTAGAGGCTAAAATTACTTTCATGAAGAGAAATTAGATTCTTGAAACTCACAAATTTTGATGCAGGAGATTTAGTCCCTTTCATCTACTTTAACTTGTTTAGTAATGATCTATAAACGGTCCAGTTTAATTGCATGGTAATAGTAATGATCCAGAAACGGTGATAGTTCATTCAATGCTATATAACGTCACATAATAATACACTAAAGCTAACCGAAATAGGAGATATATCAACCATAAACATTAAACGTCATAACCGAATAATGTACAGAAATGTTACTAGAAGCAATATTAATAAAACTTATACCACGATATTAACAAAATAGCTTTCAACACAGGTACTAACCTATTAAACATATTTAAAAAAACAGTATGACGCGTTGTAGAGCAAAATCGGGCTGTATGTAATAACTATAATGCTCCTTATCTTGGGTTGAGCATATTGAGAAGTGATATACAAACTGCCGTTAAACGATGCTTTTTGTGTAAACAAATCGAGCGTAGACATTTGGATGATGTCAAAACGTCGTTAATTACCCGCACAACATCAGCTGTATAGCGTAACGGTGACAAGTCTTAACTGTCATTTGACCAGTCGGGTTTCGATCCTGGCTTGAGGTAGTTGCTTTTCTAGCCGCACTAATGAGCTGTGATACAACGAAACAATACTGTATGTGGGTTACTATATACAGATGAATACATCCATATGCGTATGTATATGTATGTTTGTGTGTGTATAAGTATACGTTTGTATGTATATGTAAATATACGTATGCGCGTATATATATGAAATATCTCTGCATATCTATACGTATATGTTTTACTATATATATATATATATATATATATATATATATATATATATATATATATATATATATATATATATATACAGTGCCACTAATAAAAAGTCCGCATTTGTCCTTTTTTCAAAAACCGTAAATTACGCTTAATTGAATGTAACTGTTTAAAAAACTTATACCTCATTTTTTCAGCTTTTTATTCCTGTATATTTGAGGTTTTACCTGTACATATGTTAACGAGTGTAGACCCTCGTAATTTTAGCTGTTTATTGATTTTACTCCAACGTTCCAGTAATCATGAATTTATACATAAATAATTCAATTCCATGTGTAATTAAGAACTATGTTTGTAAAATCCGATTAGAACTTCATTGTGTAGAAAGAAATCAATCGTTTTACATTTTATTTACACGTATTAACATATTTCTCAGATTTTAAATTATTTCTATATAGCTATGCATATATAGTTTTATTTATAATTAAATAATAATACATTTTTATACTACAATTGCTATTGAAAATTTAACCACATGCAAATATAATATTGCTGTGTTAACTAACGTTTGTTTCCATATCGATTTTCCATTAATATAATCCCGGGAAAACGCATGTTTAAACAGTTCGGATATTGAGAATAAAGATATGTTTAATTTAAATTTTCATGTCCATCGTAATTTTCAAGTTCCCTCCAATTTCTTCTTTAGTTCGTGTATGTTATACTTAACGTCGTTCACTGTAGGCTTAATTGCATCATCCCATTAGCTTTAGAGTTATATAGTTGTATCGCCTTGCCTATCCCTCTTTCATATACCCTCTCTCTAATTCGAATTAACTTCACGGCATAAGAGAAATTATACAATAAAATATTACGATGATTCTTTTTGGCCATATAGATGTATGTGCATCTTTTAAATTAGATGTAATTATTTTATTTATTTTTAAATTAAATTCTAACATAATTGTATTAATTAAAACTCCAATATATATCAATATTCTATGCTTTACCGTGTGCGTAATCAAGGTATTTGCGTTTTTCGTGCACACTTTCAGTCTTTGGCTCATCACTCGTAACAAACAAATAAAATTATGAAACATGATATTAACATGCTCAAATAATTATTTTATTTTCTTGTTTCCGTTCGTGACGAGAGTGAATTAAATGTTAAGGACTAACATTTGTTTGGAATTACTTATCTGTATGTAACTAACTCATCCTTGAATGTCAACAAGTCCGTGAGATATAGAATATTTAATTGCATCGGAGATAGTGAACTAGTTGTTTACAGGAAAGATCATAGTACGTTGTTTGATTGTGCCCCCAGGAAGAAATCAATGCGTCCACTCTTTTGTATACAATAAAATCTGGTATGCAATCTTTGGTTTTGTTTATAGTTTATTTTTTTTACTAATTTTGTTAATTTTTTTTCTGAAGATTTCAAGGTGATGAAAACCGTAGAATTTAAAACCGTTAGGAAGTAAATCATTTAATCCTTACGATGTATTTTAAAATGTAAACTTGTTCGCAGATTAGCGAACCGATTTCAACTGCCAAGGTGCTCAAAGCTACAGGGACCCCGGTGATGGCAGCAGTTGCGAAACGAGAAATGAAAAGAGAAACTAGACAGATTGATGGAAGATCCTCGATAAGGAAACCGTTTAGTGCCGAATGCTATAATTGTAAGGGACTTCACATGGAAAGGGATTGTAATGTACCATGTTGGATAACTTGTATCGGATGGGAAGAGTCAGGACACTACGCAAGATTGTGCTCGCAGGGAAACGAAAATGGAACAACCGATTCGTGATCGGTTATTCTCTTACGTCAACAATAGTGCAAAATAAATCATAACAGACAGAATTGTTAATAAATAATATGTGAGTGAGAGCCCTGATCGATAATGCCGGAACTGTTACACTAATTCGATCATGCTTTACCATGTACATAATCAAGGCGTTTGTATTTTTCGTGCACACTTCCAGTCTTTGGTTGATCACTCGTAACAAACAAATAAAATTATGAAACATGATATCAACATGTTTAAATAATTATTTTATTTTTTTGTTCATGTTCGTCGTGAGAGTAAATTTAATTTTAAGGATTTAACAGC
>NC_136489.1:109454712-109587212 GCF_053919585.1 Euprymna scolopes | reverse complement strand
CACACACCTCTGTAGCCAATTAAAAAAATATATATAATGACACCAACCCTCAAAGAAAAAGAAACGGAAAAGAGAACAACAATTTCTCCTTACGAATATCGGATGCCCAATAAAAAGCGCTTGAGAAAAATATGGCGACCAACAACTTCTGGGCGCCATCCTATATTATATGGCTGCCGAAATTAAAAAGACCGCTCGCCAAATAGAAACGATATCCAACAAGATAAAAAAAAGGAATAACTCTGCCGTGTTCAATGAAGCGTGTCTAAATAATGACTTGCTGCCAGTGTGTATATATATATATATATATATATATATATATATATATATATATATATATATATATATATATACACTATATATATATGTGTGTGTGTGTGTGTGTGCGTGTGTGTGCGTGCATGCATCTGTGTGTGTGTAAGTACAGTTTTGCAAAAGTCAGCAACAAATGCAATAATTTAAAATCTTTAGTAACTTAAGAAAAAAATGCATGATTTCTCTTTCATTTCTTTTTTTTTTTATAACGATTGATTCTTCTGTTCAATATTTCCTTTTTTTTTAAATATTACAGCACTGAAATGTTTTCTTTTTTGTTTTTATAATTGAACTCATGTAAACGTTTTGTCTCTTAATGTAAATATACGTCCAAGCACTGGTTAAACATTCATTTTTCTGTCATTATTGGCGAGGACTGGACACTCGATTGCATAATTCTTCTGAAAATGCGTGAAATCGTGATACACATCAGATTTTGATGGATCGGATATAATGACGGGTTTAGAATAGCTACCGGGCCTCAGCATTGATTAAAGTAAAATAGGTTGATGTGCAGTAAAGCAGACGAATACATATGGAAGGTGAATTGAAACATAAAATTATATCAAGGAATATTTTTCAATTCAATATGTTTACTTTGAACTGCATTTTTATTTTTGTCTGAAAATGTTTTTTTCTTTGCTTTGTATTTTAAAACTAATGTACAGTAAGATCGCAAAACGTTTTGGTGAGATTAAAATCGGTTATTATATATGATAAACACAAAAGGAAATGAAAAACCTATAGCAAATAGATAGGTTTAATAGGTATAAATGCAAGGACACACATCTTTCTAATCCATTATTCTCATTATTTAAAAACTCCATTATTCCCAATACTCAAACATTCCATATATAACGTCGAACAATTTACAGAAAACGAAATACTCGATTAGTGGGTGCCTCTTAAGATCAATATATGGTTTTCATAGTGCTGGAGCGCGTATTTTAAAGGATATATCATTAAAAAAATATAAAGAATATCATCGTATAGGATGTATATATATTTTATCATCTAGAACATTACACTTGTGAAAATAAAACAACGCTACATGATTATTAAGGGCGTTTCCTTTTCACTCATGTTCGCCCTTAACAGGGCATATCGTCACTTTTACGTAAGCGGCTACTATTTGGGACCATGTTCATAGAAAGAATTTAATTCCTCAGAATATATTACTTAAAATAATTTCTGTTCTGATCTCTATGGAATTTTGGTAAAGTTAAGAGACATTTCCCGTATAATTCACGTTAAATAGTAATATAATTAAAAGGTGTTATTTAAAATGACGACGTAATCAATATTCGAATTTGTCAGCTGTGATTAACTTGCGTTTGAAATAATCGCGTTTTCTGTTTTGATAATCTTCACCTTAAGTTTCTGTTTATAATGTAAATGTAAATACATGTATTTTTTAAAATATGATAAAATGTAAGTGAAAAAAAATGATTCTTGTGAATTTAGTACATATCTTGCTTTCCGTCTGTTGGTCCGTACCTCTCTTTCTCAGTTTCCCCTCATCCTTTTTTCGATATATATATATGTATATATATATATATATATATATATATATATATATATTATAAGTATATATATATATATATATACATATATAGAAAGAAAGAGAGAAAGAGAGAGAGTAATAAAAATAAATATGGCTATAAAGTTACACATAATATTCAGCGTTTCGTCCACTTGAGAATTCGTCAGACTTATGCGAAAAGTTGTGGTTATCGCACATTTTTATATAAACATGGTATTGGATTGTTAGTTAGCCAATCATCTCCTAAGTTGTAACCGCGCGCAATCTAATCTACCAATGGTATTGCACTTCTAGGACAAAGGTACAGTTGACCTAAGGATCACCCTTTTCCCTTGTGTGTTTTATGAGAAAGGGTTAGTTTAACCTTTTTTGTATAGCAAACTGAACTACTTGTAACCTAGGTGTAGGTAGATAGATTATTTTGCGTTTTCGTTTATATGTCGGATATTAAGTTAATTTGATTTATCAAATTGTTTATCATATGCATATATATGTTTATTTTATTATTTATTTATGTATTATAATAATTCCATTGTTATTAATTAAAATTATTCATGTATTGCTATCTTAGAATAATTTTTCCTTTAACACAGTTGTTTGCTAATTTTCTCCTACAGTTTAATAGATATGACGTTTCTGAGTTTTTGAGATAAAAATGGGTTATTTGTATCATTATTCATCGGACTACTGTTCTCATCTTGAGTGTGATTTTCACAACGTTTCGGTCGATATAACCTCCGACCTTCTTCAGGTGTATCTTGTCGAACTCGGAAATTTTGACAGAATTCCGAGTGGTGTGTTGGTTGGTTGTTATTGTCTTACAGCATATCAGCCCTTTTAAGGTTATTTAATGCCAAATCCAGTGAATTTGAAGAACAATTTTTTAATAGAGTATATTTGTTTTTTCAAGTCGGTTTCTATTTAACCCATAGTTGGGACTCTTACAGGTACTAGCAGTTCGGGTCAGAGTGAACCTGGGAGCAATGGCAATTAAAGGGTGGCTCCACACTCCCCAGAGCCCGCAAGCTGGGGCCTCACCACTGGATATAGTTTAAGGTCATATCCAGGACCCGAATTTCGAGTTGAACCCTGTATTTACTTCACGGAGGTAGCGTGCTCTTGTTCCGTCAGCCATGACTAGATAGATGTCCTAAGTAATTCGCAAATGTATTTTGTATTCGGTCGTCCACACTGAGGATTGGACCGTCAACCTTCAGGAGAATATCAGTTTTACAATGGATTTTCCCCAGTACTCTAACAACTTGCGGAGAATTCAAGTACACATTTTAGGAGCCTTAAACCTATTTTATTTCTAAGTGTAAATATCACTATCTATTACTAATTATTACTACATATTAATGTATATCTATCTCTATACGTATTACTTGTATTTATTAATGTTATTATTAATTACTTGCATACATTATCTTTTGTTTATAATTACTGGTTCCAATATCGTATTAAATTCTATACTAGGTCTACTTAGCAGTTGGTTATTCACCAGCATATGTGCTGCTTCTTTCAGTCATCTTACTCTCCACCGTTTCTCTCTATATATAATTTTTACTTCATCCCAAAATAGTAGATGTTTTCCATTTTCCTTCTTGATATGGTCAGCTATATCTGCCTTTTCAGTCTCCACGTACTACGGCTTTTCGATGTTGTTCTAACCGTACTTTCAATGGACGGCGCGTTTCACATTTGTATAGTTTTCTACATTTACATGCGATTTAATATACACAGTTCTTAGTCATGATTTTTTTCTGTAGGGGGGCTTGGCTCGCACAAGCTGTTCCCGGAGAGTTGAAACACTCGTGAATACTGTCCTGATGTCATATAGATTACATATTCGTTGAAGTTTTTCATACAAGCCCTTCATATATGATATACACACTGGTGAGTTTCTGAGTGGTGTCCTCTTTTTTTGTTTGGTCCAGGTTTCTTGGAGCTGATGTCACGCTTTCTGGATATTTGTTTCGTAGAGGGTTTCTCTTAAACTGTCCATCTCCTCTTCATATGCACTGATGTTACTATATATTGCTTTTGCTCAGTGTTGTAGGCAATGGATGATTCCTTTCTTTACATTACATGGATGATGGGAGTTTACGTTTAGATAATGTCCAGGGAAAGTTGGCTATCTGTATACAGATGACATAAACCCCTGATCCGTGCGAGTTATGTTTTTTTTTTCCTTTATGAACTGTACATTTGGATGGATCGAGTTCACATAGTCTAGTAACGTTTGAATATCTTTCTGATAGGGTCAGAGTATTAATGTGTCGTCTACATATAGCAACCACATTGTGACTTTAGTAGGGTTGATCCTATTGCCATCTCCTCAAAGTGTTCCATGTGTGCATTGGCCAGTACCGGGGACAATGGTGATCCCATCGCAAGAGCTTATACCTGCCGAAATATATCAGGTCCCATTCCGAAGTATGTAGCTTCTACACAGAAGGCCAACATATCCATTATATTGTCAATTTGGATGCAAGTGCGTTCTTTGAGTGAGGCATCCGATGTCAGCTTATCCAGTACCACTGTCAGAGTCTAATCAGTGGATATTTCGTTATTAGACTCACTACATCTAGACACCATCTGGTTTGAGTGATTACGAGCATTGTTTATTATTTCCAGGAAGTGAGCTGAGTTCTTGACGTATGATGGAGATTGCCGATGATTGAGTTGATTACATCTACCAGGAATCGGCATGCTGAACCCCGGGAACTAACAATGGGACTTAATGAAATACTATCCTCATGAATCTTAGCGAGACCGTATAGGTGTAGTAGCTAGCTATAATGTTTTACTACCTGTCTCTATTTTGCAGGTGGTATAAGGTCCTTGTTCTTACTGAGGATCTGTGACAGCGTCCTTTCCCTTTTCAGGGCATGATTCTTTTTCACTTTACAGTAGCCATCAGATTCTATTAAATCTGCCAATTTTTTTGTTGGAATATTCTGCTCTATCCATTACCACTGTAGCATTGCCTTTCTTTTCTGGTAGTAGTATGATACCATTGTCACGACGCAGGAACTTGATAGCCAATGCTTCTTCCTTTGAGAGGTTCGGGTTTGGAGGCTTTCAATTCTCAAGTGTTTGTCTCACTTTCCACCTTAGCTCATCTTGTGCTTTGGGTTTATTCAAGGCTGCCTCCTCTACTGGGGCTATCATATCTAAGGATCCGCTTTATAGTTGTAACGAAGTTGAGACATTTTTAGCACTGATTCCTCAGAAGGAGTTAGCTGACGTTTAGTACGGTTGACAATAGCTCTTATTGGTGAATAGTGGATCTGGAGTCTTACGCTCTTAGCTTTTCGATTTTCCAATTTCCTTATTTGGCGAGACTTAGCCCCCTTAAATTCTTTCTCATTAAATATGTCCATGTATTCTTGGAGGCGGGGTTTGTCTTCAATTGGAGATATATTCTCCAGGAATGGGGTAAGGTTGTTTTAAATGTTTCTTTAACTCACTACTGTAGATTCTGTCTCGGACGAATTCATGCCCTACTCGTTTTGCCATATTTTGTGTCCGTCTGACGCTGACTGGTAGTTTAAATGTAAAGCCTGGACGTACTAGCTTAAGATCACAACACCGGCATAGGAATGTGAGGTGATTAGTCATACTTGCCAGTTTTTGGTAAAGATTTCTGATTTGTTTCCATTTTTGTATTATTTCCGATCTGTACCGAATTGATATGACGCTGCAGAATTTTTTAGACGAGGATTGTTTTTTTTATTATAATTCATCGGACTATTGTTCTCATCTAGAGTGTGATTTTCACAACGTTTCGTTCGATGTAACCTCCGACCTTCAGGTGTATCTTGCCGAACTCGGGAATGTTTCTGTCGGACTCGGGAATTTGGATGGAATTTCGAGCTGAACCCTTGATTTACTTCACGAAGATAACGTGCTCTTGTTCTGTCGGTCATGACTGGATAGAAATCCTTAGTAATTCGCTGAAGAACGTCAGCGGTTACATCGACCGACACGTTGTGAAAATCACACTCAAAATGAGAACAGTTGTCCAGACAATACTAATACAGTGTAATGGATGTTAGGGTTCATTAAAGTAAATCATATCGAATTTTTCTATTCTGAAATAAACTACATGGATCGTCTAGGTCTAGCTATATGTACTTGCTTGTCCTATTATTTTCTATTCGCCGAACCTCCACTTTTTCTTTGAGTTCCTAGTATTGTTTTGCACGTGCTGATATCATTCATTTTTTTGTTAGTGCTTTTATGGTCACAGTATCTATTTTTGACATCTAAGGTGGCCATACCTACGGGTCATTTCCTGTAAATCGGTCTGTTTTTTTAGCAAATATTAAGGTTAGGTAAACTATGCTCTTTGTAAGACATGCATTTTGAGGCGGGCAGAGTGTGCGGGATCTACATTTGCATTTATCTTGGTCATTATTTGTATTTTCATTTTTTATTTTTATTAGGTTTGTTGTTTGGGTTATTATTATTATTATTATTATTATTATTATTATTATTATTATTATTATTATTATTATTATTAATAGTTATATTTTTACCCTTTGGGTTAGTTTTATTTTTGTCACTTTGTTCAATTTGCTTAATTTTGTATCATTGTTTTCGTTGCTCATATTTAATATTTTGTTATCCTTTTTACTTAATTATACTCTCTAAATTTTCACAGTAGCTCTAGCAGAACATTAGGTTATTCTCATTGATAATTTTATGTTGGGGATTTGTTACGGTATATTGCATTTCGATGAGGTTTAGATTTTTCTTTACAAGTTTTGCTTTTAACATTTAATTGTATGGAGGTGTATACCAGATTATATCTCTTTTTCTTCTATTTTTAATTGTATTATAGTTGTTGGTGTTTTGTTGCTTTTGTTTAATATCAATATTTTTATACCCGCTTTTTTACAACTGTGTTGTGCTTCTTGATGGCGCTGTTAAATGCATTTTCATCAATTGAGTTATTGCCGAGTCTAATTACGATAGAGTACAGAAATTTATAATAATAGATTGGACGTATGTTTTATGTATATTGGATTCGCGCTATCTTTTATGTACGGTTCATATGTATATTTTATATAAATTTAACGTGACACTCAATAAATTTGCTATAATTATGTCATCTAGTAGTCCACTTTTAGTCCTATTTTTTAGTTCCTTGTATATGATTATGTATGATTTTCTTAAAGTTTTCTTCCTTGACTTTAATAGAGTCTTTTATTATAACTCATCTTTATAGATGCCTACATTTGTAGCATGAAAAAATGCTTGTGAGGGTATATAGAATGATTTATACTAAAACATATACTGCCTATGCAGAGTCTAAAGCCAATTACCAGGTCAAAAGAGTATGTCACTTTTGTTTTCATCTATTGGGTAATGCTATTGTTGATTGAAACTATTTTTCTACATGTTTAATAATATGGATTTCTTCAGATATTGGAGGATAGAAATCTACGATGCCGAACTATATATATATATATATATATATATATATATATATATATATATATATATATATATATATATATACAGAGATAGAGAGAGAGAGACAGACAGTGTGTGAGGTAGATAGATAGATAAATAGATAGATAGATAGATATTATCAATGGATTTTTTATCTAAACACTTCAAATCTGGTATATATACATATATATATATATATATATATATATATATATATATATTGGCTCAGGCATGTAAATAAGTTTTCAATCCGTTGTTTATCCAGAGAGAACAGGTGGATAAAGGGGTCAGGACTATAATTAGGGTACGTGGCGATCATTTTATTTTTATCCATTGTCAACTATGTCAGAAACTCGCATAAGTAAATCCTTCACATTACAGATTACTTATGTTAAAAATGAGTAGGTTCAAAACCACTTTTTAAAAGACCTGGCAAGCAAGACTAATATTTATGCGTATTTTATGAATGAACAACGCCGGGTAGCCGGCTACTATATGCACACATATACAAATATATATATATATATATATATATGTGTGTGTGTGTGTGTGTGTGTGTGTGTGTGTGTGTGTGTGTGTGTGTGTGTGTGTATGTGTAGGGTGTATAAGTGTACTTTGATGAAATTATAAATAGTCTTACAATGGGCATATGAGATCCTCGTGAGAATTCGTCAGGCTGAAGAGAAGAGTTGTGGTTATTGCGCATTTTTTATAAGGGCATGGTATTGAATTTGCTAGTTAGCCAATCAGCTTTAAATTTGTAACCGCGTCTAATCTAATAAGCCAATGGTCGGGCACTCTCGAGCTGTAAGGGCTATCACATGAAAAAATCAGTAGTATAATTGTAATTAATGTTGACCAATTAAAGAGTTCTTGAAATTAATGTAATTGACTGCTTCAAAATTATTTATTTTTAATTGATTGTTTCAAAAGTATTTATTAAAAAAATACGTTTAAAAACCATGAATCGTGTCAAAAGTAATAAAGTTGTGAGGATGTAAAAGTTCACCAAATAGATTAACGTTTTTATGTACACACTCTCCCGACAAATAGAATGTTTACGTATAGGATATACATATTCAAAAAGTTAAATGTTTTTTTTATTTGTTCTTTTTATGATATAAAAACACTAAAATTCATACTTAGTTTCGCAACATGAATCTGCAACCAAATGTTGGTCAATAGCGGGGTCCAAGGTCACAAAAAACAGGAGACTCAAGAACCTACAACTCCCAAAATAATAGAATGTGCTGGGTCAGCTAATCAAAGACGTATGCAGTACAGAACACAGCATTTCACATGCCTTTTAATTGATAAACACCGTTACTATAATGAGCGTAAGGCACACTATTCTTACGAAAATGAGGAAAGGCATATATTTGTATAAACAAAGAAAGAAATTACACGCAATTTATAATACTAAAAATGCGGTTAAAATATATATTTTCTGTAATTTGATGTTTAATAATTCTACGTGCTTAATAACAGATGCAGTATTTCCTCTGAAACTCTGAGAATATTAATGATTCTCTTATCCTTCTCATATTTAACATTTGAAAAATGATTTCGTTATTCATTTTTAAAATATGAAAATGCTAATTTTGTAAACACTCGATGTTTCCAATTTGTTATATATCAGTATATATTGTACATTATACAATTGTACGATATCAGATATTACAAGCACGATGGCTCGACATGGCCTTCGATTGAATAATAACCAGCGAATTTTAAACAACCCCATATTTTTTTCATTGAAATCGATGAAGCAGCCTATCTTTTAATCAAATCGATCGATTGCATGCTCTAATTTGGGGGCCAATCCCGATATACCTGGAGCAAATTTTACATGCCTCTCACAGTGACTAATTTCAAAATATTATGCAGTCTACATTGAACTTTAGAGAACTTAATCATTGATTTAATAAACTTATTGAAATTTAAAATGCAAAAGTTAAGTATCATGCTTCAATTTTGCTCTAAAACGAAATATTGAACGCGCTTTGTCATATCAAAGACCCTACTATTCATTTAATATGTTTGCCATTACTGGTTATGCAGTGTTAATGGCTTGAATTTAATTTAAAGTCAAAACGTCAAGTATCATTGTGGAAGTGTGCTTTAAACAGAAACACTCATTTCAAACGCCATCAAATAAAACTTCCAAATTTTATTTTATAATTTTTTTTTGCACATAACTAGCGGGGGTTAACAGCGTTTCCTGCGTATTTGGCGGGTTGTATATATATATATATATATATATATATATATATGTATGTATATATGTATACATATATATGTATATCTATATAATTATAAAACTCAAATGATCTTGTAATGGGTGTTGAAACCCAACATCCGGCTTACGACTTCCGCTTGCGCATGCGTACATCAACATAACCAATAACTGTTTAAACAAAAAAACACAAACCACTGGATCGATTTCGTTCGTGATGGACATCCTTAGAAAAATGAATATCTTAAATTTATTGAATAAAAACTTCAAGACGTGGGAAGCAAACGCAAAATGTGATTACAAATAATACGTATAATCATCTACCTGTTCCATATATGCGATATATATTATACTAAACAATAAACGCGACTATAAAATTTATTGTTTTATCGTGTACGTTTTGAGCATTCCAATTTTGTTTTTCGCGTCTAAATCATCGGAATAAAAAAATTATTAATTCGTGTTACGTTTAAGTTATTTTAACGCAATTTTCTTATAAATAAATCTACTTTAACCTGTTGACAACCATAAGAGCATTTTACAAAGGTGGCACACCCACCGCCTTGCTCTTTTTTAAATTTATTCTCTATTTTCTAATACACCTATCTTAAAAACTTCATAAATTGTCTTCTAAATTAGCAACATAAATAGATAACCTTAAAAATACGTTATTTGAAATTGCGTTAGAAACAAATAATCAACCAGAAAATAAAACGTATTGTTTTACTGTGTACCTTTTCAGCGTCCCAATTGTTTTTTTCGCGTTAAAATTAAAAGATATATCTAAATTGGCATTTTATTTTAAGTAATATGATATCTGTTCAGTGCACATTTACCTATAAGTATGAGAAATCATTTATAATTCAATGGCTGTAAGTTGTTTTTTAATAAACAATTATGAACAGAACGACTCATAGAAATATATATATATATATTCTTTTTTCATTGTTATATAATTTCATAGCTAATATAATATACTGACCCAACGCTTCACTTGTAGTTTAGCATATATATATATATATATATATATATATATATATATATATATATATATATATATATATATATATCTGTGTGTGCGTGTGTGTGTGTTCGCAGCTCATCATATAATGATTACATCCCTCTGACAGACTTTAAATATCATTTCAAAATAAATGTATAAATTTCAACTGTATTTCTCGCTAACGTTTAAATTATAACAATACGGAGGTTCTTTAATAGCTTTCGTACCGATCGCGCGAATCTTTGCACATGGATGCATGGATATAATTGAAGTTTTATGTTAAGAATTGAAAAGTTGAGTTCTAAAATGGTGGCCTCACAAATTAGTTATTTAAAAGCCATTTTCCATGGATGCGGCATTTAGATTATTTCAATCTTTCGAAGGCAACTAATGATGTAAAACAACATGTAATCAGCATTTGACACCAGAGAATTAGATAAAGGAATAAGTTGCATTGCTTGAGCGCAACCACGTATAATATCCATCATGTACTGATTCTGATTCCACGAAATTAACATGGCTGAACAGAAAAGCAGGTTAATAAAAAAAAAAGATTGTATAAAAAAAGCAGCAGAATACATATGTGCGTAGACAAAGCGTTCAGAATGCCTTGGTAGTTATTTCTATTATTCCAAATTTAATATTGAAATCAATATATATATATATATATATATATATATATATATATATATATATATATACAGTAGTAGCGTTCGTGTGTTGGTTTGTCTGTGTATACAACCGCCCATGTTCAAAGAAATAAAAAGGAGATATGTGTGTACACCTCTCCTGGTCAAGAAATATTAATGCTCATGATAGGATACTTCTGTCAAAGGAAGCATTTTCCTTATGCGTAATTTCTCTATATATAATTCTTCAACCCACATCTACGTTGATTGAGTTACGGTTATTTGCATATCACATTAAATAAAATCTATATAACTAATTAGTTTGATGATATTACTTATTCGACATAAAAACCTCGTTTCAACTGTATTATTTTAAAATATAATTTAAAATTTAACTATTATTTTATTTTAATTTCAATTTATATTTGATTTAACTTATTTTATCTGAAATTTGACAGCGTTCAATTTTCAAACCAAAAAACCAAAGGGAAATTACTGATAGTTTAACTCTTTATTATTTTTATTTTCAATTCGGAGGAAAATTTTTTCGCCTATTCTTAATTTATAAGTAACCTGTTTTATTTTTTACCAGACTACCCGTGACCCGTTAGGTCAGTTAGTTGTATTAGCTATGGAATTAATGTATGAGCGTGACACTTGGGCCGTAAAGAAAATAATTTTTTTTTGACATAACAGAAACATTTCTATGAAAGTATATTAAAATGAAAAAAAAGAATATAGATATATTTCTATGAGTCGTTCTGTTTATATTGTTTTTTTGTTTTTTTTAACTTACAGCCATTGAATTATAAGTAGTCTTGATTTGCCATACTTATGTGCACTGAACAGATACCATTATACGTAAAGTTAACTTCAAATTGTGATATATCTTTTAATTTAAACGGAAAAAAACAATTGGGACGCTGAAAACGTACAGGGTTAAACAATAAGTTTATTGTCGCGTAAATCGCCGTTGAAAATGCTCTTGTAGTTGTCAACAGAGTTAAAGTTGATTTATTTGTAAGAAAAGTGCGTTATAATAAATTAAACGTAATACGGAAATGAACGGTGTAAAAAAACGACAGAATGAACAATTGTTTTTATTTTTTGGGGGGGATAATTTAAACGCGAAAAACACATTAGGACGCTGAAAACGTACACAGTAAAACCGTACGTTTAATTGTCGCGTTGATGATTTAGTATAATATATATATATATCATATATATGAAACAGGTAGATGATTATACGTATTATTTTTAATCACGTTTTGCGTTTGCTCCCGATATCCTGAAGTTTTTTTATTCAATAAATTTAAGATATTCGCTTTTCTAAGTACGCCCGTTTGTTCGAACGAAACAGATCCATCGATTTGTGTTTATTTGTTTACACAGTTATTGGGTTTATGTTTATGTACGCATGCGCAAGCGGAAGTCGTAAACCAGATGTTGGGTTCCAACACCCGTTACAAAGTCTTTAGAGTTTTATAATTATATAGATTGTTGTGTAATCCGTTTCTTACACTGTATTTAGTAGTTTTCTTTGGTCATGTAAACTATAAGTACGCCGATATAATTCATAAGTTGATTTTTGAAAAGTTTCTCCAGAATACATCATTTTTCTATATATTTAACGCCGATGCCCGGAGGAAGGGGGGTATGGGGTTGGAGAAAAATAATTAAAATTAATGTCCTACTTAACTTGCAACCCTACGAGGGCAGAGTTAGTCAGACAGAGGGCCAATTTTCCATGTGAGCTAAATTCATCATCCCATATATTATCTGCTCCTTTTTGTTTGTTTATAAAATTTAATCGGTTTTGCCCAGGATTTATTATAATAATTATATCATAGTAAGTGTGTTTAATTGCTTGCTCAACAGATTTAATATAAGGTTTATTTAATATCTTAAATTTAAAAAAAAATCACTTTTTACGACGTGACACAGCGTCGTTTAACCCCCCCCCCAAAAAAAAAAAAAAAAATTAAAACCTACTTCTTTGGAGACTAATACATTTAGACAGTCCTTATAGATAAGATGAAAGAAGAAATTTGGACATTTTGGCGTGGGGGATCACTTTTCTATATAAATTTAACGTACAATGAGCACCAACTAGTTAGCCACAAAGCATTCAGAGAGACATGTCATCTCAAGCATTTTTTCAAGTTTGGCGAGCAAGGAGGGGGGGGCAAAATATGCAAAATACAATTTGGGTTTTTTTTTTTGGTGATGGGGGCGGGAATCCCATTTGAAACATAGAATAACGATAAATGCAATTATTTTATATGAGACCATTCTGTACTTTCACCTAACAATTTGATAAACAAAACGAACCCCAAACCATGACAAATTCAATTTTGTTGGGAGGATGTTTACATTAGAAATATAAAATGACGAAAAATTTCATTTAATTTTTTTTGGTATTAACTTTTAATAGATTTTTTTTTTCGATCGTCCGAGGATTCGCAGCTATATTTACTGAAACAAATGTTGTGATTTAGTATTAATTATTTCTTTGTTAGGGGGTTCTTCCAGTGCTTAATATCCGGATAATAGTTTCTTCTCTTTTTAGCCCTTCTGCCGAAATATCTGGTGCAGAGGGTATCACGTACGTCTTCTTTGGGGGGGGGGGCGATTACATCTGCATGTTTTCTTACGTTCTTTTATTTTTGTTGTGGGGGTATCCACGTTGCCCATGATTAGAATGATTAGTATACAAGTGTGCTTCAAATGGAACTTCATGTCAACCCAGGCAAAGTACGTCCAAGTATGGAATACTGTTGCCATATTTGGGCAGGAGCTGCTAAAAACAGCCTATCCTGCCTTGACAGAATACAAAATAGACTTCGTGGCTTAGTGGGGGATGCTCTTTTCTCTACCCTGCAACCTCTATCCCACAGAAGAGACGTTGCGAGCCTATCCTTGTTTTATCGTTATTTCCATGGCAGGTGCTCGTCTGAACTCCAATCTCTGGTCCCCCCCTCGCCAATCTTTCACGAAAAACACCCGTCTAGCTGAATCCACTGTCAAAAATTTCCCCCACTCTATATCTGTGCCTAAATCAAAACGCGGATTCCATGAACAAAGCTTCTTTCTTAGAACTGCACGCCTGTGGAACTCTGTTCCGTCTACCTGCTTCCCTCCGGACTACAACTTGGATGTCTTCAAGTCCAATGTTAGCAAATTCCTAATCAACCGCCCCCTTTATGAAACACTTCATCAAATCTCCACACTAACGTAATGTACTTGCAATAACCCTTATCCCTGAGTGGCTTCCGGGCCTTGATAAGTGGTGATCACTGTGTAAAAAAATACCCATGCTATTATTATATATATATGTATATATATATATGTATATATATATATATATATATATATATATAGAGAGAGAGAGAGAGAGAGAGAGATAGAGAGAAAGAGAGAGAGATTAATTTTCCACATGATGGGAAAGCAAGTAAAATTGCTTGTATTTGAGTCAATTGTTTGTTTCGATGTGTTCATAATAATAAAATTTAACCATTTGCTCAAATACAACTTTATAATTATTTTTCAATTTGTCTGTATTTCATACAGGTTGGGGTCAAAATTATACCTTGTTAAATTATGTTAGTTCCATTTAAAAGAAAATTAACTAAGAGATATCTCAAAGTCCTGGCGCAGGATGAGAATATTAAAGTAACTGCTTGAATAATCCATTTTGTCTTAATCTGCAGAAAGTTTGCGACTGCGATAAACATTATCCCTCAAAGAATCCATCGAAAATCTAATATGAGCCACTTATTTACACCCATCGATGGAGAAAGTACCCTTTGGGATGATGATCTCGTAAGACATGTAGGCAATCACAGTCAAACATAACTTAAGATTATGTGGTGTGAATCTGAGTGTTAGGATCCGCAGAATTTATTAAATTAAATAAAAGACGCAAAGTAAAAAAAGTTGACGTGCATAAATTCATCAACATTCTTCAATAATGATCCTTTATTCGACTGAAAATAAACCAATTATCTTTCAAACGAGAAAATAATCTCTAGAATGTTGCAGATATTAATATCGAGCAGAAGCGTACCTGATTCCGACAGATGGAGAGACATAAACTATGTCGACCAGAAATTTCAATGTAAAAATAGAATCAAAGCTTTATGCATAAAAACGCTGGAACCAAGACTACATTAATTCTTTACACGACTTTTGTTAATACGCGTGTAGACTAGGAAAAATGTATCAGTGTGAGAAGAAAGTTTTGCGGTTTTAAACTTTTATTATCAGATGAACATATCTCGGCTCAAACGTGAAATTATAGGTCGAAATAAGGACCATGGGAATCGACAATATTTGCCAACGTAAAACAGGTGTATTGATGCAAGTAACGTAAGAATTTTGCGTTTTGGTGGCGATGGAGTCGTTTAATGCGTTTTTTGATATCGCTCAGGTTTCTGGCGCATTTCTCACGCAGAAAGATCATATGCTTGAAGAAGTGGTATTCGATAAGTGAGAGGTCTGAAGAGTATAGAAGATGAGACGGAGTTTCGTAGGCAAATTCGATCCTCTTCTGCAGGGTAGGTTATCAACGTGCGACAGAGCATTGTCGTGGAGGAGAATTGTCCTTTCCTGTTTACTAATGCTAATGTTGTCTAAGTTTCTGATGCATTCAGTTCATTTGTTGATAGTACTTCTCCACCGTAATGCGGTAGCCTGCATTCGAAAAACTGAAATGGATGAGACCGGTTGCAGACCACCAAACATTCAGCATGACCTTCTTTTTGTGCAGCTCTGACTCCAGAGAATGTCGTCGAACGTCATCAGCGTCTAATAACCGAGCTGAGTATCCCCCGTTTTCGTAGAGAACCCACTGTTAATCGCAGGGCACCACCTAGTCGAGAAGCGGGTCGTTGCTGTTGAGGAAAAGAAGAGAAGATGACATATCATAACGGCGTTTTTTGTTTTTTTTTAGTTTCTATCAATTCTCGAGAAACCATTTCTTTATATATACAAGAACATCAGCATATAATTTTGCATTTATTCAGGTAACAGGTGCAGTGGAAGTATGCTTTATAGGATGATGAGAAACAATGATCATTTTATTTGTGTGGTAGTAATTAAATACACGAACGGATCATAAAATTGTATTGTTTTTGCGATAAAAATTCCCAGTTATTTATAGTTATTTTTTTACATAGGCATCACCATTTATCTAGGCCAAGATCGCATTCAAGGATACGGAGTAAAGAGTGTAGAGTAGAAATTGGACAATATAGTAACCGTTAGTAATGGATATTCGGTAAATTTGTTAACTTATATAGAGCAGCTCATCAAAAACTTGTTTACGTTAGACTTGAAGACAACCATAGTGTAGTCACCTGGAAAGCAGAAAAACGGAAGGCAATTCAATCAGCGTGCAGTTCTAAGGAAGATGCTTTGCTCATGGAATCTACGTTTAGGTTTAGGCACAGATAAAGAGTGGGGGAAATCAGTATCCTGCCTTGATAGAGTTAAATAGAGACTTCGTAGCCTTGTGGGGGATGTCCTTTTCTCTTCCTTCCCACCTTTTTCTCACAGAAGAGATGTTGCGAGTTTGTCTCTGCTTTGTCGTTATTTTCATGGCAAGTGCTCTGCTGAGTTCCATTCTATGGTCCGCCCCTCGCCAAACTGTCACAAGAAACACCCGTCTAGCAGAAAGCACTAGATAGTTATTTATAAATATCATGGATAAATGCTGTGTATGTAAAATAAATAGACGGACAAACAGAAACTTGATGCATTATCTCTCTCTCTCCTTCTCTCTTACTTCTACCTCTCTCCATCTTTCTCTCTCTCTCTTTATATATACATATAAACGTTAACTTGTCAGTCTGTGGCCATTTCCCTACCAAACTACTCTGTCAGTTTTTCAATTTTTTTCAGTCTACAGACTCAGGATTTGAAATAAGGGATAATGAGATTTATGAAAATGTTTATAATTGGTTTTTGACCATACATTAGACTATCAAAGGGTCAATGTTTGACCTTTAATATATCTACAAAATTACTCCGTCAAATTTGGGTCTAAACACTTGAAGTTTAAGATTTAGGTAATTTGGATATGGATCTAACTTTTTATTTGATTTGAGTTCAATACAAAATTGGGGTCAAAGTTAAAAAAGGATCTCTGTTGTCGGTAGCAATTTGCTATACGCTTTATTTCAATTTTCAAATTTTAGACAAAAAATTGGCTGAGTAAATCGGTAGAGACAACAGAGGTCCTTTTAATCGGGGTTTGGCCGAAAAATAAACTGCCAAGGGGTCAAAATATAAAAAAAATTGACCTTTGCACTCTCCAAAATGTCATTCCAGATCAAGTGTGACGAAAGTGCCAGATGTATAATCGGGCAAACCTATGATAATTGGTAATGATGGTGGTTATTGAGTGGAAATTAACTATTTCACAAAGGTGGTAATACAGAAATTAGTTTGCATGAGACGTGAAACCAATCATATTATCGTCAACTGGAAGCAGCTCGGAGTACTAAGCTTGATTTAATGAAGCTGTCTAAATCAACGGTCGAATGCATGCTGAAGACAAAGTTCGAGCGAAAAAAGAAGAAAGGACGGAAAAGACCAATTAACAAAAGGACTAAAAGTAGAATAAAGAGGACGATGCTACGGCTTTTGACATCTGGAGAATAAGTTACAGCAAGAAAAGTGAAGGAGAAATGTGAATTGGATGTAAACATCCGAACAGTACAAAGAACACTCCATAGGATTAGTTTGAAGTATGCAAAGGCCAAGGAAAAAAATTGCACTAACAAAGAACAAAAAAGGAGCAAGACTGGAGTGTGCTAAAAGGTAGTTAACAAAGCATGTTGCCTTTAAGAAGGTTATATTTACTGGTACGAAGCTTTTCAAGTTTGATCGGTCCGATGGATGGTGTACTTGGTCGAGAAGGAGTAAGTCTGTTGCACTGAAAAAACGACAGTTGGGAGGAGTAGGAGGAGTTTTGGTTTGGACTATGATCTTTGCTAATAGAAACATATGGTTGGAGTGGCTAAAAGGACGGCAGAACAGCAGAAGCTACAAACGTGCTAGACGAGAAACCCCTACCAAGGATAAGAAGGGGGACGGGGAAGACAATTGCAGCATCCATGTGTGAAAACTCATGAGAAAATGGATGGCTAAAGTGAATTTAACTACTGGGCAAAAAGCCCAAATCTAAATTTCATGGAAAATGTTTAGGAAATGCTTGCACAACTTGCCTATAATGGACCTGAAATAACGAAAGACGATCAACTATGGGCACGAATACAAGATGAAAAAAAATAAGTAATAGAAGCACGTAGAAATGTTATTGTGCAAAGGTTTGCGCATTATGAAGAGAGATTGATGAAAGTTATTGAGAAGAATGGTGATATTACAGACTATTAACAGTTTGTCAAGGATGTCCGACAAATAATATCGAGTGTGTTTTGTAAAAAATGATGAAATTACATAGTGTTCCTTACCTAATCGATTTTCTTCCATTTTTAATACAGGTATTGTATTTATGTGTTTATGCTATTCTATTGAAGGAATTTCGTCACTATATGGTGTTGGAGAAGTCGAATACTAAAGTGTCCGAAAAATATTGTCGGGTCCTATATGCCTGGATCTTTCTATATTTTCACCAACTGTATTTGCAGCAGTAGTAATAGTAATAATAATAATAATAATAATAATAATAATAATAATAATATTAATAATAATGATAATAATAATAATAATAATAATAATAATAATAATAATCAAATATGCAAGTTAATGACCACCAAAGTATTTGCACAAAAATCAATATAATGCACGAGTATTATATCATAAATCATCCAGTTTAAATAGAATAGTTATATAAGTTTAGTTAAGAAAAATAGGTTACATTTGGATCTGTAGAAGAACGAAAATATCTTTATTAATTATGCAATTAGAAATAAACGGTGACAAGTACTAGAATTTCTGGAAGTATTTTTTCTTAACTATTCTTATTTACAACTAAGCCAGAATACGAAAAATCTATTTTCATCGCCGACAATTATTTATTAACGTGTTCTATATTATGTATTGCGGATTCGTTTCCTAGTAAGGAGAGGTGTTTTAAACGTAATCGTATTTAGTGAAAAAAAATACCTATGACTTTTTTTAATTTGAAATCGTGTATTCAGTTTTTGAGTTTGTGAAAATCTGAACTGCCACATAAAAGTTTTTTTATTGCCTTTTTAATTCACACATAATCTATTTTATCAATTACATTTATACATTCACCAAATCACTCGCATTCTTTATCTAATTATAAGTATGATAACCAGTTTAAGTATAAAAAAACATATCTAATGCCGATTTCTTAAGTGAATGCTATAAATTAGACTATATCGCATTCATTTTCGCTAGCCTATTAGTAGTCTATTTACTTACATTCCATGTGGGATGTTTCCGACAAAATGGGGAACATTACTGTTTGCGTGGTCGGAATCTATGCGAAGTAACACTTTTCATTAAGTAGTTCGTGACGTTGAACTATTACATATAAACACTTTACACCATGTGTATTCATCATTTTTAAGGAGCGATTTACATAAATAATAATATTGTTGCCTAATATCGTAGATATTATTAACCACTTTTCTGGCGAGGTTTACGTGCGAATTCCTAAGACTGCATTATCTTGAACACGTTAATTCAGCTGAGAGCGAAATTATTAAGAAGAGAAGAGACAAGCTTTATTTTCATTCGAACTTGGCAAGCTAACATTCACCAGAAAATATCAGAACACATTCAATGCAGGTGCATCTCATCAAAGAATAATGGACGATTCATCTCAGCGGAGTTATACTAGGGATTAGCCAAGAAAGACGGCATTACTTTTAAAGAGCACTCAAGGAATACTCATGCAGTATCCAGCAAATTACCTCGCGCAAAGCATGACGCCAAAGCAATCGAAATGTGCTCTTTCTAAAAGAAACGACTGGAATCTTTGGGATGCAAAATGTGAGCGGCTAGTTTTAACTATTAAAACCAAAAGCATAATCGATATGTAATATTTCAGTAAATAAGATGCATCTATACATTTTACGCGTTCTGTGACAAAAAATCTATGAACGATCATCTATCAGAAATTGTATTATCAAACAAAATGCTGACGTGACAGACAAACAGGAGTTATATTCTACATTTGGGTGTGATAGACAAACATAAATACAATTCAAACTTAATATCAGTGAAGGGGGAAATGCTATTTCAAACTTGAGCATGGAAGTCCAAGTGAAGGTATTCATTTACTTGTTAGAGACAAACGGATATGTTTTTTTATTCTATCATACCTGAACAATAAAAATGTTGTTAATAACTTTAGTAAGTCAGACAAGCAAAAATGGAATTCAATCTAAATGATATTTCAATCATAAGCGTAGCAGTATTATAAATGTTATTTCACACTTATACGTCAGAAAATAGCATACTGTATTTTGGCGTAATTGCGCCAAATCCGGGCGTAATTGCGCCAAATCACGGGGTAATTGCGCCAAATAAAAAAGTGCTCTTTATATGCACGGTTGCAAAAAGAGCATTTTTTGCTAGTTGGCGAAATTATCTCGGACTTGGCGCAATTACCCCAAAATACGGTAATAATCCCAAATTTGTGGGAGAGAAAAACGGAACAGAATTTAATCAATAGATGATAAAAAGGCAGCATTGACTTCATGTGCAAAATATTATTGAAAAGAAGTGTTTTGCGTAGAAATTCCTCTTGATCTTAGACACGTGTAGAGAGTACGAATGTAATATTTTTAGTCTACCGGAAAACGCCAGAAAGTAAAAATAGATTCTTCCCTTATGAATAGTAATATAAGGGGGTGTAGTAGATATATGTAAGTCAATTTTTGAAAACAATGGTGGTGTTATGTTGTTAGTCTACCGGAAAATACCGCAAAGATTATTACGGTGAGTATGACAATGAGTGATTATTATGACTTGTAAAAATAGAATAGCAAAAATAAATACCATTAAAGCTAAATACACTTTTACAGTTTAAATATTTACTATTAATTGTTACCAGGAATTTTAGGGCAAAAACAATATGCGATAAGTTTTGATTGTTTGGTTACGTGAGTGATGATGAAATGAATTTTAGTTTTACACGTAGGAAGGTAGTTAAGTTAGTCTGTAACAGGGAGTTGGCAACCGCAGATCAAGAGAGACTAAAGTTAAATCCTCACCACATAAGCCTCTATCCATTCCACCAGGTACAGCTTACACAGTGTTGAGAGTTATTATACCTGATGATTAAAAAAAAAAACAAGTTGAAGTTCAAATCTCTACTAAACTATCTACGAGACCAACAAGTAAGTGTTAATCAGTGCTTCATTTACTAATAATGCCTTCCATAAAATGGTAAGACTTAGTTAAACATAACTGCTCTAATCTTAACTAAACTATTTGAGGCTATGACTCGCTGAGTCTAGTTTGCTGCACAAATAAAAAGTAACTGATTCGGATTGTTTTTTTTTAAATTTTAAGTTTAACAATGTTCACTTATAAGTTATTACATTAAAATTCAGACTAACTCTCTTCGAATGATTTTTATGCAAATGAACAGAGAGAATGCAGAATCGATAATAAAAATGTAGACCTGAGAACCCGTGTGTGTGTGTGTGTGTGTGTGTGTGTTTTCAATAGGCAAGCATCGGAAGATAAAGGCTGTAAATACAAGCAAGTCGTCTGTTCGATAAATCTTTCTATTGCTATCTTTCCAAGGACCTATCAACGCACGTGCAATAGGATGGAAGGTATGTACGCTCCATGGAATTGTACCTGTCGTTTTGTTGTTGTTATATGTGAGAACACGCACACGCACACGCACAAACAGATTGTTATAAATGTGTACATTATTAGAGACGATCACATGAAAAAAAAAAACATGAACACAACTCGACGACACGTCAAAAGTAAAAAGAGACGCGGATATAGGCGAGGTATATACACGTCGTATATGCATACTGCTCTTACAAACTCCGACGCATTATGCTACACGGATATGCTATATCCGTGGTGGCAGACGGCGATTTTTCGGTGTTAATTCCTTGCAAGGGTGCAGTAAATTTTGAAGGCAAGCTCCATGGTAATGTCATAAAGCGAAGGTTTAGAAACTAAATCATTTTTTATAAAATCTCATATATATCCCCTGTTCACTCTTTCACTCTTTCATCCCATAGCAACGAACATTTCTGTAAAAGTCTGAGGAAGCCACAGACGGCCAAAAGAAAAACGGCCGGGTAGCTGAAACAATAATGTAACTTAACAGAAAGATACGGTAATAAAAAATAAAACGTATATATATATATATATATATATATATATATATATATATATATATATATATATATATATATATCGACAGGATAAAATTTTAGCGATTGTATAACCATTGTTCCCCGTATATATGCATATCGGCCCATGTATATATAAACTATTTTGAGGAAATGGCGATAGCATCAACACCAACTAAGCAAGCAATGTGCGTGCGATATGTGGATGAGACGTTCATACTCTAGCCGTACCAGAAATATGTTTAAAAAATACCTGAACTGGTGAAATCTACCTGTTCATCTATACGGTCAACGATGGAAAGAGAAGATAATAACAAATTATATTTCCTTAGATATCCTGATAACTCGCACTGGTCAGGTGTATATGCGATCTGTATATCGAAAGCAAACTTTTATTTGAATGTTCCTATCTGCAACTCTCATCATTCATATAATGGAAGGAAAAGGGATCGTCCGTTATACATAATACCGATCAGAATAAATATTTTGTAAGAGCGATGCATATCAAGATGAGGTAAACACTTCAAGAGAAACACTCTACCGACACGTCTATCAAGAAAGTATGAGATCAACACCAATGAATCTGAACCGGACAGTAAAAGACACTATCCGAAAACCCAGCACAGTTTTTATATCATACGTGAAGAGCTTGTTGGAAAATATCAAAGTATATGTAATTCATATGATATCAGAGCAGCACCTAGAATAAGCAGCTCAGATTCCCCCGCAAGGGAAGGGACAGAGAAGGAAGACGCAGTTGGCGCTAGCGGGTCAGAGTGCTGCTTAGCAATTAAGAGGGAGAGGGAATAGATAGCTCTGCCCAGAGAAGAAGGCAGAAACGAAGAAACCCCTTACAATAAAACAAACTTCGCTCAAACAACGCCAAGGAAGCGTGAAAGTGCTCCCGGTCTGCTCAATCTACTGGAAGAGCAGCGAAGGAAGACAAAGTTTTGGCCTAGCAGGTCAGAGTGCTTCTGAGGCAATTAAGTGGTGAGAAAGTAGGCCATTCTTGTCTTGAGAGGTGAGACAGAAACTAAGAAAAAACAATGAACAAGGAAGAAAAGAGAAAAAAACATGTCCTGACTCCCCCAAAAGAGGGCGTCTAGTCCTTGCTTACAAATATTAGTAGGTAAAAAACACCTTAACCTAGCTAGAAAGCCCAGTGGGCGATCCCTTCGAGAAGAGCAAAAGTTTCGTAGTTGATGGAACAGATACTACACTTTGATCTTAGCCAAATATTTTCTGCAAGTTCAGCCAACTACAGAAAAAATATTACTAAAATTAAGAACGGAATGCATAGGATTCAATGTAAATGGAGAAAACTGTACAAATGTAACACGTGTCGTCCGATAAACGTAAGGTTAGATAAATATCGAAAATGGTAATACTTGGAGAGATTGTAAAAGCGTGTATGGGTGATTATATATTGATGTAATAGGGAAATCATATAGCTTTATAGAAGATAATAAAATTATAAAGAAGAACGGTGGGGAGTAAGACGACTCAAAGAAGCAGCGCATATGTTAAGTGAAAAGCAACTATTAAGTGCTAAGTCGATGAGAACCATTAAATATAAATAATATAGAATATGCATAGTAATTATTACGTACCAATAAAATACAGTGAGTAGAAAACGTATTTGGTACATTTTCTTTTCGTATTTCTCAAGAAATATCAGGTTAATTTTAATGAAATATAAACTAAATCCTTGGGTAGTTATTATTTTTGTAAAAAGAAAACCGAAATGAATATATACTTAATTGACGAATATTTATAAACAAAAAAATCAAATTACCCATATGCGAAAGTATTTAACCCACTGTTATATTTCCCTCTTAAGCGATCATTTTATTTTGCTACAAATATTTCAACCAATCAGAAATTTCATGCAGTCATGTAATATTGCTACAATATTTCAATCAAGCACAAAGCACTCTAAGGTTCCGGCTCTTAAAAGGTCAGTTGATAACACTCTCAGACACTGCGCGGGTTGCCTCTTTCATTACTGTTTAAAAATGATTAACCCAAAGGAATTAAATATGATATGCGCTAGGAACTCATAGCAAGGCATAAAAATATAAAGGGGCGTGGAAAAATTGCTACAAAACTAAGTTTGGTGGTTAGTAAAATTGGGGCTGTTGTGAGAAAGTGGAAAACAACGGATAATAATAATAATAATAATAATAATAATAATAATAATAATAATAATAATAATAATAATAATGATAATAATAATGATAATAATAATGATAATAATAATAATAATAATAATGATAATAATAATGATAATAATAATGATAATAATAATAATAATAATAATAATAATAATAATAATAATAATAATAATAAAAATATCTTCTAAAACGTGGTCGGCAACGTAAACTACATAATGTTACTGCTCATAACGTGAACAAAGGAACATTTTTGACTCGGTCAGAAATTCAGAAGGATTTGCAGGAAGCAGGTATTGAAGTAAGCAGAGACACAATGAAGAGATCATTAAATTATAAAGGCCTGCATTTTAGATCACCGGGAAAGGCTCTATTGTTGAGTCCTAGACATGCGAAAGATCGTTGGAAACTTTATAAATATCAATATGAAAAAAGTTATTTGGTCAGATGAGAAAAAAATTGAGCTTTTTGGAAGAAACATGTTCACCTGTGTATGGAGAAAACAGGGCACAGAAATTAAACCACCTAATAGTATTCCGACTGTAAAATGTGGAGGTGGAAGTGTGATAATTTGGGGTTGCTTTTCCGCAAATGGAGGTAGAGGAAAGGAAATTATGAAAGGGAACATGAATGCATCAAAATATAAGAAGATTTTGTCAACACATGTGTTCAAGTCGTCAATAGATTTAGGATAGGGCCGTGACTTTATATTTTTACACGACAATGATTCCAAGCACAGGGCGAAAATAACTATAAAAAAGTGAAACGATACTGGGATTGTTTAGTAACCCAACCTATACTCTCATCGAACATCTTTGAAAATCTTTGAAGTGAGGGTACGTGCAAGAGATCCGAAGAATATCAAAGAAATTGAAAAAAAAGTTTGCGAAGAAGAATGGCTGAATCTACCGGAAAAAGCCTGTAAGAAACTAGTAGGCAGTTATAGGAAGCGTTTGGAAGCTGTCAGGCAGAACAAAGGATATAGAACTAAATATTAGTAAATCTGTTAAATACTTTTGCATATGAGTTCTATGCTTTTTTGTTAATTAATATTCGTCACATAAGTATATCTTCATTTCCCTTTCATTTAAGAAAGATAATCTCTGTTCAGAGATTAATTGTAAATTTAATTCAAATTAAGTTGATATTTTGTGAAATAAAAAATAATGTACCAAAGACTTTTGCTTCCCACTGTATATATATATATATATATATATATATATATATATATATATATATATATATATATATATATATATATATATATATTAGCGCTCGCGCGAAAGAGCAGTACACAAAATGTTTTAAATAATAATAATAATAGAATAACAATAATAAAGACTTTCGCTGGCGAGCACCACTATTGACTGTAACCAGTTATACAATCCTTTTGAAATGTTCACCTCTATTTTTCTCGTTATGTACTGAATATTTGTTAATGAAACCTATATGAAATATATTCCTTGTTAAATGTAAAAGATTTTCTATTCTGAAAGAAGTTAAAAAAAAAAGTTAATCTAAAATTTATTTTAATATTTTTCTAAAAAAATGTAAGATTTTCTCATTGTCGAGACCTGTATTACAAAGAGGGGGTTGCAAAAATGAATTGTGGTGTGAGTAGAAATACAAACTGAAATAGAGAGAATCAGAGTTTTAAAATAAAATCTTATAAAAATAAGATATAAGGTAGAAAAGCATTTAATCCAAGGCATGAAAATTGTTAAACAAAATGTTTTTACTATAGGCTTAAAACATAAACATACAAGATTCAATTGTAAATTTATTTATCTTCAAAGTGCATTTTAATAAATTTTACAAAGCAAGGTATCAAAATTTAATTAAAATTGAATAAAAAAATTACTTTGGATTTATTTTATGTAATGTACATTTTCGTGCACTTAAAAACATTATCTTTCATCAAGCAATTAATGATATAGATATAAAATTTTCAATGATTTTTTTAAGTGCAATACAATGTGCATTACATACAATAAATCCAAGGTAATTTTTTGATTCAATTTAAATTAAATTTTTATACCTTACTTTGTAACATTTATAAAAGTGCCCTTTGAAGAAAAATAAATTTAAAATTGAATCTTGTACCTTTATTTTTAAAGCCTATAGTAAAAACATTTAGTTTAATAATTTCATACCTTGAATGAGATGCTTTTCTAATTTGTTTATGTATGTATGTATATATATATATATATATATATATATATATATATATATATATATATATATATATAACTACTTCATTTACTCACACAAATTTAATATACGAAAGTATAGATTTATGCGTAAACTTTAAGTATTTACTTCAAAAGTGCTCAATACGTAGGTAGAGCTAGATAGTAATTTATAAAATATATATGGCGATTAAGCTACACTGAATATTCTGCGTTTCATCCACTGTAGGATTCGTCAGGCTTATGCGCGAATTTTGTGGTTGCTTCTTGTTTTTATATATGTTAAGGATTTCTAGTTAGCAAATCAGCTTTCTAGTATCCACCGCGCCCCCTGCTATCAGCCAATGGGCATGCATTTTATCGAACAAAGGATCTGTTTTAGAACTAGGTTAGTGGTTTAAGGTGGATCTTTCCCCCCTTTATATATATATATATATATATATATATATATGAATATACCTATGTGTATTTTTTATATATGAATATACCTGTGTACACACACACATGCACACATATATACATATATATATATATACATATATGTGCGATCGTTTATGTATATTCATGTTTATTTAATTTATCTATTTGTTTGTTTTCTATTGTTATTGTTAGTTTTAAAGCTATTTTGTATCGCTATCCTAGAGTAAGTTTTATTTTGTGAACACAGTTGTTTGCTATTTCTCGTCTACAGTTTAATAGATTTTGAGGTTCTTTAAAGTACAGGATAGCAAATTTTTCATGGAGGCATAATTTACATGGGATTTGCTATCCTGTACTTTAAAGAACCTCAAAATCTATTAAACTGTAGACGAGAAATAGCAAACAACTGTGTTCACAAAATAAAACTTACTATATATGTATGTGTATATATATATATGTGTATATATGTATATATATATATGTATACATATATATATGCGTATATATGTGTGAACCAATATGTATATATGTATGTATATATATAAGTATATGTATGTATATATATGTATACGTATGTATATATATATGTATACGTATGTATATATGTATATGTATATATATGTATATGTATATATATATGTATATATATGCATATATATATATGTATATATATGCATATATATGTATATATATTCATATATATGTATATATATATGTATATATACGCATATATATGTATATATATAAACATATATATATATATATACATATACATATACATATCTATATATAAACACATATATATATATATATTATAGTTATAAATATTGAATTAAGATAGTGCACTTAAATAATGTTTCAGCTACTAAAATTCTTACTAGAATTGTCAGCAATGTACCGTGGTTTACTTTTTACAGTTCTTGAAAAAAAATTATAACAACCATGTTCTGCTTCAGGGTTATTTTTCAATGATCAGTTTGAGCGAACAAACTACAATTACGAAATATGTAGGACTTCAATCCTGTAATGGCTGGCTTGACAAAGACATGATACCCTCGTGAATTAAATAATGGTTCCGCTCGAAATTAATTCTAGAGATTAGCAAAAACCTTCCGAAGTTCGGCAAGGTAAAAGCTTAACAGGTGCATTGACTGAAACGTGTTGAACATGTCATTCAATATGAGAACAACAGTTCAAAGAATCCAAATTATGCGAATAACTAAGTCTTACTTCCGAAATTTAAAGCCGAACATATCACCAAAAGTGCATGACAAACGTCAACGGCTGTCAGCGTGCGAGGTAGATCGATATACTCTTATGTTTTGGCGCATTTAAAACAGAGCAAACATTCACTTGTATATAAACCATTAGCTTTCTCTCTTCATAGGGTATACAAAATAATTTAGAAAATAGTAGAAACAAATATTTTGCCCCTATTGCATCACCGAATGGCTACACTCCTGTGAAACGCATTATTCAGAACCGAAAATCGGCGAAACTCAATTTTATTATCGTAAATGCTTCAAAGTCAAATTATTTCCTATTTTAATTAGTTTTGTCTCGTCTAGTTTTTCTTTGGAGTGGCTGCTTTGACCCCTGTGTCCGGGATACTAACAAGACATTAACATTTAAATGTAATGTTGACAAATACCTTGCACACAAATTACTTCCCCCTAAGCGCCCCTTTATAAATAAGATTTCTATAACTGTAGGTCTTTACGCGTCACTGACAATATGTTATGTGCAGACGAAACAAAATTATTTAAAAATTATACATCGTTCATATTGCGAATTCAGCGATTGAAATTAAAGTTGAAATTGAAACTTTAATAACCGTTCCCTGCGAGATGGTTTTATAGATTAGCGGATCTACCTAATACCTCGAGAAATTGATTCTAGAGAAGATTCATGTTTTTGTTTTTGTGTTTGCTTTTTGTATTTTATAGATTCAACATAAATAAATGTTGTTGAAATGTGCAGACCATGAAATAAATAAATTTACTAGCGAACGGCCAATGCACAAATGACGGGTTTATTTCTTTTGGTTATATTTATGAGATTTAATATATATATATTTACTTCTTGTAGTTTAATGTTTCCTAGTGTCTGTGTAGTTGAATCATAGTCTAGTCCATAAAAGCGTTGAGTGAAAGTTTATCTATTATGGTTATGATTCAGGAGTTTTGGTTTTATTGTCTTCTTAACAGATGATACTCGTACTGATATATACGAGGTATATTTAAGAAAAGAAATGCGCGCTATCAACACTAGAATGTCGGCAAATATCGATAGGGCGACAGATTTTCAAACGCAATAAAGATAACTAAATTCCAGGGGGTTTTGCACGACGCAAAAGAAGACTTAGGGCGATGTCAATCAATCTAGTAATCATACGTGTTTGTAGGTTCGCTGTTAAGTATTGAAAAATCCTTTGAACATATACCTAATGTATTAAGTCCAAAACAGATTCAACCACATGACAGAATACAATATTATATATATATATATATATATATATATATATATATATATATATATATATATATATATATATATATATATATATATATATATAAACAGTACATATGTGTGTTCGTCTGTCTGCTTGGGTGTAAATGTTTCCAGTAAACTATTTACACAATGATCACGTAACACTGAAATAAACACAATGGGTGGTTTATAAAGGGTAAAATCGTTGTTTGGATGGATGAATAACACGTACAGTCATATATCAGCAAGTTCAAATGCAAACTACTCATTTCAACTTTCCGACATAATTCTCTTTTTTTGGCGCAAGCCTGAATTCAATATATTTTCTCAAGCCGTTTAATATTATATCTGTCTTAACTCTCGCCCGATCGCTTGATAGCTAAGAGACTCCGCTGGTGAGTATATATGTTTTGGTTTCGCTTCTAGCTGATGAAACTTTAGAGATTTTTTTTTTCATTTGAAAGCACTCCTATATATTAGATGCAAAATAGAGAATGCACCCTGTAATAATAAATACGAAATCAGCATGAATTAATGTATATTTAAGCGTAGTTTCTGATCGGACAAGGCTTAACACATAGTACGAAAATATATTTAGGTGAAAATTTCTTAAATTACGGGTGTGTGTCTGTCATCAGTTAGAACACTATTTCCATTAAAAAAAGGATAATAAGAAACGAACAGCATAGAATAAAATTAAGTGCTTTCAGGAGATATACTGAATCGTTACAGGAAAAAAATCAAGTACCTGGACGGTACTTACGATTCAAACAAATTGCAAATATAAAAGGGTCGCTACGCACAATAACTGAAAACATGTGAATATAATGATGTCCTAAATAAGACCATCTGGCTGAAATATGTATAGAATATTGATTTAAGTCTTTTGAATCCTGCGTAGGCAACGTCCAGCTTACCAAATAAGACTACGTGTAATATTTGCTTACTTAGTAAACACTGCCCCTATAAAATGCTCATATACATAACCTTATTTTAGAAGGGTGAATGGGTTTACTTTCCTACCCCTAAGACGTACTTGTTTCTAAGATTTTTCTGTCGGTGCTGTACAAATAATTCCGTTTTCGCGCAGTACGCGTTTTTATAACAGGTAAGTCTATTTTACATACTTTATTAAATGATATATATTATTATAATTGGAATTCATTATTGAGATGAGTATTATTCATTAATTTATTTTATAGCGGACTATTATCCACATCTTTATTAGTTGTTGTTATTTCACGACGTTTCAGACAACTATTACTCTAGAATGCAGTAAGGAAGGCAGTAATTGCAGTGAATGCAGTCAGGGGATTCAGAGTTCCTCTCCGTCGCGATTACCACCTAGCCAAGAACAAAGGAATAGTTGGCCGAAACGTCGTGAAAGAAATAAGAAAAAGATGAGGATAATAGTCCGTAATAAATAAAATTAACAAATAATATCATCTCAACGAATTCCAATTAAAATAATATATACAATTCGGTACAGACCCGACCATGGAAGATCAGATAATAAAATAAACGTGGATTTATCAGACCAAAAAATTCAACAATGATGGCCTTTCGAGGCCCGCGGCGCAGTTGATAGGGGCGTTGAATCTCTTCGGTTCCAGGTGAGAATTGTCTGACGATAGATGTGTCCATCCTACCTACAGCCGGCGAGAGGCTTACTTGGCCAAAACGTGGTGAGATGACAACAACTACGGAAGGCAATAATTGCAGTGAATGCAGTCAGGATATTCAGAGTTCCTATCAGTCGCGGTTACCACCTGACGAGGCCAGAGAGATAGTTGGCCAAAACGTCGTAAAACAACTAAAAAAAAGATGAAGATAATAGTAAGCAATAAATAAAATTAATTTATTAAATGACTTTTACACTCGCTGTGTAATGTTTATTTTTAAGTTATGAGAAGGAAACTTTCGAACTAATAGATAGTACCTCGTCTTCTGCATTGAAATAAATAAATATTCGTTTCTTGATAAGTTTAAGGAGTTACTCAGCTGATATTGCAATTACGGTAGTAACTGCATTTCACATAAGTTCATGGTATTTTATATACAGAATGGCATTAGTTAGTTTTATTTTTCTTTTCTTGTAACGATAGTGTATACCTTCTTTTTTCGTTTACATAAGAATTCAATTATAATTAATATCGCTACCAATAGTACTGCCATACTTGGCGTGTTATTCTGCTACATTACTCTTTATCTATATTACAATTTGCTTATTTTAATTAATTAAATTACAGACTATAAATCTTTAGTAATTGTTTATTATCTTCTTCCTTACGGCTTTTGCCTTTCCGACTAAATTGCTAACATCAAATAGTAAGGAGAGGTGAAGTAAAACAGAAATCCGAAAATAACTTTATTGTTTGTTTTGTGTATTAATTCAAATCAATATTATATCCGTCTTACCTCTCTCCCCCTCTCTTTCTCTCTCCCTCTCTCTTTCTCTCTCTCTGGATCGCTTGATAGCTTAGAGACGTGGCTATGGAATTATATATCGCTATCGCTTGATAGCTAAGAAACGCTGCTAGTAGCTGTGTCTTTCATGGTATAGGCGTTGTCTATGGCTCATCATCTCTTTCTTTTGAGGTATTCATGATTTCGTTGTTTCTCATCATGTTTAATGTTTCCAAGTTGAGACTGACAACGTATATTTCTCGCTGTCGCTGTTTCCCTACATATGGAGGTGATCTGATTCAGAACGCTATTCACGCTGTTTCTCAAATAAAGAGTATTGACATAAGTTTCTTATATAAGTTAAAATATCTGTAAAACTGAAGAAAAGTATTCGCCCGACGTTAAATTCTTCTTTATGAACGCAGCATTTCGTTCCATATTCGTCGATAGCGCGAGTATGATTAGCTTTTCGGACTTACTATTTACTTTCTTGTTTTTCTTCATCCCTTCTTCATCCTAATGAAACAGAGCGCAAACGCACGTATACGAATGCATGGTAAATGGCGTCATCGGATAAAAACGAATATAAAAAGAAGATCACTTTAAAGATAACGATTACCTTAGTGGCGTGGATGACGTTCGAGAAGACGATCATGCGAGGTACGTGACAGCCATAAAGAGAAATTGAGGAAATAAATGTCGGTATACAATGAACAAAGCGAGTTGAATTTTGTATTTATATTCTTTGTCTAATTTACGACTGAGGCTACAACGTGTTGGTTCTCTGACGATGTGAGACTAAGGCTAAGAAAAACGCATGCGTCTTTAACGCTAATTTTTGCTTGAGGGGATGGAAGTAAATATGCTTGTTTTTCCTTGTATTACCGGGCAAAAAAAAAAAGAGTTACCTGGTGTTGTATATTATCTTCAGGACCTTCGGTGTAAATATCTCTAATGCTTGCTTATTTGTATACGATAATTAGGGCTGAATTATCGCGAAAAGAAATGTTGGATTGCGTAAATAAAAAATTAAAAACAAAACAGTAACCGTTAACTGTTACTTTTTTCTGCGTATGTGCTTTTAGAGACGTGGCTGTCTTATTTTTTTTCGGAAGTTTCTTTAATATTTATCCACTAATCCACATACGAAATATTTCATTGTACGATCTCCCATTCTTGCTCCGCATCTATAGAAACACTTGCACTATAGCCTATCAAATAGATTATTTCGTTAAACATGACTCCATGACAATCCCTGTGAATATTACTTGGACACAGATTGAATGCATTAGGTTAGAAATGAGTGTTCAGGACGTAACTTGTTGATTATCACAATGCTGTCTTCATGTGCGACTCGTTACAAATACATTTTGTTATTCAATTTTACGGTGTCTGCCTCAGCGTAAAAACAGAAACTAACACAAATAAACGCATCCTTCTCAACTCATGTTTAAGTAATTAAAAAGTGTATAAGAAACAAAACATATTATTTAGACGTATTTGCTCACATTTACTCACGATAGTTACTCTGAGAGCGATTGTTTTCTTCGGGGAAAAAAGGCGGAGACCTAGTTTTGCGTCCACCTCTGTAAATCCGCCTCCGACGTTTTCTAACCAAATTTTCTTTTTAACCGACAATAACGTAGCTGCCTGTTTACTAAATTGTTTTGAACTTGTTTAGGCTTACCGTTTTTATATTTTAATATTTCTGGCGTTGTAGCCGATGCAACATCTGATATACATCATGTTCGATGAAAGAATATGTACATTTAAAGTATCTGCACGGAATTCTAGCAGAACACTTTAATACATCTACTGAGATAGATGGATATAATATCCCTTACATGACAGAATACGTTTTCGTAAATTTTATTATATTCTGGTTTGCGCCTTTACTCCTCTGACTAAATTGCTAACATCAAAACCTTGTAAAACTATGAAAATAGCCATCCAATATGTATTGTTTGAATCGAACGTATTACTCCTATCATCTATAAAATATTCTGCGAGTTCTTTTCTTTAATTAATCAGTATGAACGCTTAAGATGAAACTTGTAATTTGGTTCTATTATTTCTATTGAACTATGTAGGACAATATTTCCTTCTAGGTATATATTAGTACTGTATTTTGGGTTATTGTGCCAACTAAAAAACATACGCTCTTTATATGCGTGTTGCCAAAAGAGCATTTTAGCATGATGGCGCAATTACTCCAGACTTGCAGCAATTACGCCAAAGTGCGGTACTTATTAATCAACCTAGCTTGAGTCAGTACAACATTTAAAATACAATGGACAATATTTGCGTGGATATATAAATAACTCATATTTTCTCCGGATTATTGTTTATTCCTATTCTAAAAAAATCATTATCGCAGTATCAAGACAAAAACAACAGGTTTATCTGAAACCTGTTTGATTATTTGATGTATTTTTGTTTTCGTATTCTGCAATGTTTAATATTACTCACACAAACTTTTAGCTCAAAAACGCCACAAGGTTATGGTGCATTTTTTATATACAATATATATATATATATATATATATATATATATATATATATATATATATATATATATATGTATATAGATATGTATATATATAAATGTATGTATATATATATATAAATGTATGTATATATATAAATGTATGTGTATATATACATGTATGTATATATATATAAATGTATGTATATATATATATATATATATAAATGTTTTTATATATATATATAGATGTATGTATATATATAAATGTATATATATATATAAATGTATATATAAATAAATGTATATATAAATAAATGTATGTATACATATATAAATGTATGTATATATAAATAAATATATGTATATATATAGATGTATGTTTATATATATAAATGTATTCATATGAATATAAATGTATGTATATGTATATAAATGTATGTAAATATATGTATATATAAATGTATGTATATATATGTAGATATAAATGTATATATATGTAAATATATAAATGTATGTATATATATGTATATATATATAAATGTATGTGTATATATATGTAATTATATAGATGTATGTATATATATGTATATATATATAAATGTATGTATATATATGCATCTATATATAAATGTATGTATATATATGTATATATATAAATGTATCTATATATATGTATATATATATATATATATATATATATATATATATACTGTGTAAGCAAAAGCAAGACTTCAAAACAAGGTGTTTATGGCAACAAAAGTGTATTTCAATTTACCTTACAATTGTTTCCATGTCCAGTTCGACAATTTCAAGCATTACGTCGTTTTAAAATTTTAAAAACCAGCATTTCTTCAGACTTTATTAATAAGCACAGTTTTTGCAATGGAGCGTTTTTTGAAGAGAAGGAAGGAAGGAGAAATCCCTAGCAAGAAAGGCATGCGAGAAACATCTACCTTTATCGTTGTTACAGAAAATCCCATTTAAATATTAATATATCGCCTGATTTTCGTATCCTTATTTAAGATCACAGTCATGACAAGTTGTTACAGAGGGCCCTAAGCCATTTAAAAGAATTTTTTAAAATATATATCCCATTCGTTGGATTCCTAAATTATATCTTGTTATTTGTTTGTTACCCAATACTTTATTTAAAAACATTTTTTCGATATTATGGTCGTAGCAGCCTTGCAAAAATGTTAGGGTTAGTTTTAGTTTCATATTAGTGGCAGATAATGTTTATAGATTATCGTTATATTTATGCTCGGATTTAAGACACTTTTAGTTGCTAAGTTTAATTGAATACGAGCGTAAATAAAATGGGTGTATGAGATATATATATATATATATATATATATATATATATCCTCGCATAATATATATAAATCCTGGCATAATATTGTAATGTGAAAATGGCCCTTTCTTTCTCTTCTAGTCCACAGTTCGCCGTTATATCTGATTAAGGTTTTCCTGGCTATTTTTTTAATTTCAATTTCTTTCTTTGTTAAGTCAGTTTCATCTTCTGCTAGTTTAAGTGCTTTCTTAAATAGTGCAGGGGAAATGTAGGGGTAGTGCGCATCTATGTCGAGCATGATAAATTTGCTTTTTGGCTTTATAGGGATCTTGTCAAATCACTTGATTACTTCCCCTGCAGAAATCCAGAGGTTATGCTTCATTTTGGATTTTAAGATTGGTATGATTCTGTCTAGTATCTTTTTACTGATATTGCTATGTCGGATGCGCTATAAGTCTCATACTGGGTTTATTATTGAAGTCCGGTTTATGGTCCTTCAATAGAAACCGAGGGTTAAGTGGAGTGTAGACCTCTATTTTGCTTTGGATATTCATTTTGTCACATATTTTTAATGCTAACAGGTTGTTCCTAAATAGATCCTCTTCAGTTGCTTTCTTGTATGTATTATTATGTTCGGTCAGAATGAGGTTATTATAAGTTTGAAAATCCATACTGTAAATATTCATGGTTTTATCTGTTGGGACCATAAGGTTAGGGTTGTCTATTATTTTTTGACGGTATTATTAATGTTTTCTAGTTTAGGGTTTAAACATTCACGTTTTTTTAAACTTTTAAACACCTTACCATATTTATCAAGTCCAGCTCAAAACGTTCCAAGGATTGTATCTGTGGTGGGCATTTTCTGTTTTATCTAGTAGAGTTTGCAGTAGTTTACGCTGTCTTCCTCCGCGGCGGTGATGTTGCTGTCCTCAGTATTTTTGATAGTGTGGTGATAAACCTTCCATCTGATTCTTTTAGTGAAATCCTTTACCACCTGGATTATGCTCATCGTATATTGCTTGTGTCCTGCAATTGTTATGTTCTTCGGTGAGAAAGTCCTCTTTTGAAAACATGCTGTATGTATTGGTGTATTTTTTCAGCTCACAATAAGGAGCAGTATAGACTTATATACCGAGTTCGTGAAATTCATTAAATTTTCATATACCAATGAGTTTTAATCAAAAACTGGTTGACTTTACAATATAATTGTATTTGCTGTCAGAATAATAACTAGAGGATATATTTTTTATTTATTTAGACACCCAAAAATACAACGCATGAATAAAGTGATTACTTATAGAGGCGGGTTAAACCCATGAGCTAAGACCAGTCTTTGAGATCAAAACAAAACTTATATACTTAATTGGTTAAGCAAGCCATCGTAGCAAGTTCTGGATCTGTCTGATTAATTAAATCAATTATTAAATTAATTATTAGACGCCTTCTAGTAATCAATGAACCAAAAACACCAAACGGCCTGAATTACCTCCCTTTGACCATTAGGATAAGAATAGACCCAATTTCAAACAAAATTAACTAACAATATTTAACAATATAATTGGATTATCTCCCTTCATTTTATCCTACTTAACGAAATGAAAACATATTTCAAGTAGACTAACAATGAATCTTAAAACATTAAATAACAATAAATAGATTATAATACTTCACCCGTAAAATTATACGAGGATTTATATATATATATATATATATATATATATATATATATATATATATATCTTTAATAAACCCATTTTATTTACGCTCGTATTCAATTAAACTTTGAAACTACAAGGGTCTTAAATCCGAGCACAAATATAACGATAATCTATGAACATTACCTGCCACTAATACGAAACTAAAACTAACCCTAACATTTTTGAAAGGCTATAACGGCCATAATATCGAAACAAAATTTTTTTAAAATTAAGTATTGGGTAACAAACAAATAACAAGATCTAATTTAGGAACCCAACGAATGGGATATATATATTAAAAAGTTCTTTTAAATGGTAAGGTCTCCCTGTAGCAACTTGTCATGACTCTGCTCTAAAATAAGGATACAAAAATAAGGCGATATATTAATATTTAAATGGGATTTTCAGTAACCGCACTAAAGGTAGATGTTTCTCGCATGCCTTTCTTGCTAGGGATTTCCCCTTCCTTCCTTCTCTGCAAAAATGCTACATTGCCAAAAGTGTGCTTATTCATAAAGTCTGAAGAAATGCTGGTTTTGAAAATTTTCAAACGACATAATACTTGAAATTGTCGAACTGGACACGGAAACAATTGTAAGGTAAATTGAAATACACTTTTTGTTGCCACGAACACCTTGATTTGAAGTCTTGCTTTTGCTTACACAGTATAGTAATGCTCAATTATAAAATTTTATAATTTTGCAGCTTACTCTTTAAGTATACCATTTTTTACTTTAAAAAAAATTACTGAATTTCACGAACTCAGTGTAATTACATATAAGTATCTCTCTCTCTCTCTCTCTCTCTATATATATATATATATATATATATATACATATGTGGTTGTGTGTGTGTAGATATGTATGTATCATAGATATAAAAAGGGAAAGAGTGATTTTTTTTGTATCCATGGTAAAAAATAGAACGGACGGAAACTGTGGGATACAAAAAGAAACACAGTTTTCCCCCTTTTATATGTATAATGCAGTTTGTACCCGCCAAAAATATGTGAAGGATATATGTATACATATATATATATATATATATATATATACATATGTAAATATATATGTATATATATATATATGTATACATAAATATATATGCATATATATGTATGTATACATAAATATATATGCATATATATATGTATACATAAATATATATGTATACATTAGTATATACATATATATGTAAATATATATATATATATGTATATATATGTATATATATATGCATATATATGTATATATATGTATATATATGTATATATATGCATATATGTACATATGTATATGCATGTATATGTGTATATATAAGTATATATATACGTATATATGCAAATATATGTATATATATGGGTATATATATATGTATAGATAGATATGCATATATATGATTACGTTTAAATATATGTATATGTATATAGATACATATGTATATGTATATATATATGTGTATATGTATATATGTATAAACGTATATGTATGTATACATATATGTATATATATGTATATGTATATAGATACATATGTATATATATGTATATATACGTATATATACATATGTATATGTATATATGTACACATATATATGTATATGTGTATATATGCATACATATACATATGTATACATATATATACATATATATATACACATATATATGTATATACATGCATATATATGTATATATATAAATATATGTGCATATATATATATATATATATATATATATATATATATATATATATATATATATATATATATATATACTAGTATTAGTGCCCGGTGTTGCCGGGTGTTTAGGGATGTGTGTTGAGAGAACAAAAGTGGTAGTAGGAAGGCAGGCTTAAACCCGTACCGCAAACGAGGAAAAGAAAAGGACAATCCCTGATGTCTTTGCCGTTACCACCGCAAAACCGGAGGTGATGTAGGTTTAAATTAAGGCTATGGAATCGAAAAGACGTGATTATTTTCGAAAATATCCCCGAAAAACGCGATCCTTCCCTGCAGAAAAGTGCCCAGTTGAGAGTGAAGAAAGTAATGCTTTTAGCATATTTTCGGTATTCGTCGTCTGAAGGGTCGAGTTCAAAACGATACTGATCCTGTGAAAATCCGTCGCCTCTGTCGAAAGTTTCAGGCAGACATGCAAACATACATACATAGACTTATATATTTGTAGCTGAAATTTCCGAATCAAACCGATCAAAGCGCTTGCCTTATCTCTAAATACCGTTTATGTCAAATTTCAAATTTTTAGACCAGATATATTCCTTAGTTATTTGTAAGAAATCGCAGTGGCCATTTTTTAAAACTTTACCTCTATTATGGGCCCTTAACAATTATTTTTGGGGGTTTGAATAAATTTATTAAGTTAGGCCCATATTCAAGGAACCTATATCTAAAATTTCAAGAGTTTTTCGACCCAAATTGGCGCAGGAGTTTGGTAGAATTCTCAAAGGTCAAATCGTTGAACTTTGATCTCTTACAGCCATATTTCTGGTTGAAAACTAATTACAAAGATTTTTCCAAATCTCACTACCATGTATATAAAATTTCGAGTCCGTTGACGGAGTTATTGTGTAGGAAAATGTACACAGAGACACAGACAGACAGACATATACTTTCACTTATATATATATATATATATATATATATATATATATATATATATATATATATATATATAAGCAGTTCCTCCCGACTTTGCTCGGGCCCTATGTAGTGTTCATAAGGTTCTGTGCATATTTATATATTAAAAAAGTGTGAATATGTAAAGAAATGCAACTCTGTATGATAGGCTTTCTTAACTACCATCGAGAAAAGACAGACAATTTCACTTTTATAGATATATAGATAGATAGATTCGATGCAATATATAGTTATGATTAAAAACGTATATAAAAAAAGACTCATACGCCGACACCAATTTTGTCTTTACTATAAACTTTTTTACGCAAATATTATGCAAGTATAAATCATGTATAATATCTGCATGGATAAAATTACACGTAATATTTAATTAAAGATGGTTATCCCATTAGAAAACCTAAGCAACTAATAGGGAATAAATTATAATGAATTTATAAAAGAATATGCAAATTAGCTAGATCTTTTGCTACTGAATGCAATTCCACAACGGATATATAAGAAAATTATATTTTCTTTTTAAATAAATAGGAAAGAGAGTTTCCCTGTCTTTTCTATTTGCCCTTTGGCTGTCCCCGACATCCAAAGAGCAGCTACCAGACCCCTCTTGGGTCTGGTTAAAGCTTTGTTTTTTGCATTGTTTTGCTCGCCTCCTTTTGAGGCCACTAACTGTTTTACTTTTTTCTATTTCTTTTAGGTTTGTCTCTCTCCCCGGGCTTGACTTAAGCAGCTGGCCGGTCTGCGTCTGAGGTTGTTGGAGTCACATCCAACAGAATCCTCAGCCAGGCTAAATTGGCGGGTCTGAGCCAGGGAGAAGACGCAGAGGGGGAGGGTAGCTGGTCCGGGCTCCAGTGCAGAAATGCCTAGCCCGGGGTCCAGTTCCCAGAGTAGGCTTCGGCCCAATCTGGGGGCCGGATCAGGCACTGAGAAAATCCCACCCCCACAACCACGCGGTCCGTGCTCCGCTCCTTTGCCTAGCCCGGGTTCTGGTGGTTGTGTCCCTGACACGCCCACTGGTTCAGGCCAAGTAGAGAGACTATCAGGTACGGTCGGTGCTGCCCCCCGCACTAGACCCGGTGCTGGCCTCCGCACCATCACTGTAGAGGAGTCCGTCGCACTAGGCGGCGGCTCCTGGAGTATCAATGACACTGCTGTCCCCGGCAGTGGTAGGTATAGGCCAGCTGGGAGAGGTGATCCAGCTCGGTGGGATCGGCAGAGGAAGAGGGTTTTAACTGTTAGCCCTCCCGCTCATAGGAGGACAGAACTCCTAGGGACGGGATTAAGACCTTCCACCTCTGCCGATTTCTCCACTTTGAGAACCACCGCGCTGGATCAGGCGTCACAGGACGCGGTGCTAAGCGACCGGGAACAGGCCATGGATCTATTAGTCATGATGGATTCTGACTTGAGCCGGACACTTTAAGAAGACCTGTGTTTCAGTGACGGCGGCAGTAGCAGCGAGGACGAGAACCAATCCCAAAGAATCCACGGCGGAATTGGTAGGAAATCTCGCCCCAGGAAGATGGGGGCCGCTCAACCTGAACAAAAGAGTGGGGCCGTTGGTATCACACCAAGTAGGAAGATAGCCCCTAAGCCCTCGACCCCAAAGGAAACCCCGGCAGATTGGCCATCACTGCCAGGGAGTTCACAGGCGCTGGACTCTACATGTTCATCAATCCCACCAGGGCAGAGGACGCCGCCATCATCACCGGAGACACCTGCAGAGACACAGATGCCCTTGGCAACAGCAAACGTATGGGGTCCCCAAACCCAGTACGCTCCAGAAGATTACCGTCGGTTATTTGAATCCACTTATAAGGAGTTGACCGACGGTAATGTAATAAAAGCCCTGCCGGGAGCCGTGGAGAGACAAGCGAAACGAATAATATCGCTAGTCACAATAGACTCCACTAAGAAGTTTCTGACCGGAATTAATAAGGAACACATGGCGGAGATTCTCGGGCATCTCAAAATCCCTGCGATATATATTTGCCGCCGCAGTTACGCCATGTGGGACCTGCTACTGCCAACCGACGATGACGCTCTGAAACTCTTCCATTCCGACTTGAAGTGGAAACATCTACGCTTCAAGCCGGAGTACCTGAGCAAGACGCGCACGAATGTCTCCATACTAGGAGTTCCATGTTACATAGACTCAAAACAGTTGGGGGCTGTTTTGAGTCAGTACGGTGACGTGGAATCTGTTCTCCCGGTCCGTGGTCCCCGTAATCTGATGGTAGGGGACTACTCTATTAAAATGCGCCTCGACGATTCCCCCCTTGCTCAGGTGCGACACCTGGACTATGACCGTCATCGTCGAGGGGCGAAGCCCACATTGTTGTCATTGCCAACAGCAGGGCCATATGGTTAGGGATTGTCCCAAGCGGAACCCTCAACCAGTGACACTCAAACCAAAAAGAGTGGTACAAGCAGCCCCTGAGAAGCCAGCTGGACGGGGCGCTCCAGCATCTACAACAACTGACGGCTTGAGCAAAGTGGTGAAGAAGTCATCAAAAGCAGTGAAGACCCCCTCCACAACAGAGCAGCCCCCTGACGTACAAGGTCGGTTCGTTCCCACAGGGTCGCTATGTGAGAAACCTTCCACCAGTAAACCAGAGAAAGAAGGACTCAGCGGCCAGAAAAGGAAAAACCCGGTCTCATCATCAGACTCTGAAGGGGAGCAGGAGAAAGCAGAGAAAGATGACAGCAGCAGTCAGGCTTATGTGGCAGAGTGTCAAAGCCAAAAGAAATCAAAGAGAAAACAAAAAGCGAAAAAGACCAAGGAGGCTGGGTCCCGTTCCCCATCCCGCATGAACGTAGAGAATACTGTCTCTACGGTTCAGCCACCCAAATCCCCAACCCCTTCGGCATAACCAAAATCCTCATCCCTTTTTTATTCCCCCCCAGCAGTTGCGAGATCCTTGTCCCGGGAGAAACCGGAGACACCCTGCAACAGAAGGGCTGCCTCTGCTTCTCCAATACGGAGAGAAAAATCAAAGAAGCTCCCCTATCTTTCAGGGGACCGGATATGCGACGTAGACCCCCTTCACGCTGACACTTACATCACGCAGCGTCATAGGGGTCTACTTAAGGCGCTGAGAAACCTGGAAAAATTGTAAGGAAAAAGACCAGCAACCTAAAGAACTTCCCAAACGCCCCCTTAGTCATGACCTTTGTGCGCCACACAAAAGTTGGTCGGACGAAGGCCATGTGGAATATGTTTGAGGAGGCGAAGGGGGCGTTCGAAAACATCAAACTGGTGGAAGAGGGGTACGACTCCTTCAATCAGCTGGCATCTAGATGTGAAGGACGGGTCCCTATATACGTCCACCCTTGTTTTTATAGGGCCCTGAAATTAACCTTCCCGTTGGATGTCGGAGGTATTGCGCGGGACGGACGAGTAACGTCCTATTTGCTTTCGGACAACCTCACCCAATCTTGCGGCATCCTGGGCACAATGACTTTAGGCCGGTGGTTGACGATGAATAGGTACAATGGCCACGTCCTTGAGCCTGTGTAGTTTGAACGTAAGGGGCATGAGGTGCCGAAGCAAAGCCGCTAGGGTACTGAGGGACCTCATGTCGATGAACATAGATGTGGCTACGTTACAGGAGACTCACTACAATTCCGTTGACGATCATCGGGTGCTGGAGGGGCATTATGATGTCTTTTCAGCATACGGTGATAGTATAAGTAGGGGGTTTCTTTGTTAGTTAGGCGCACCCTTTCTGCAACGGTTAGCGTTGTTCACGCGGATACTGATGGTAGACTGATCGTGGCCGATGTTGCCGTGGCAAATAGAGCGTTTCGAGTCGTCGCGGTGTATACGCCCAATTGCGTACGGGAGCGGGTTTTCTTTTTCCGGCGGTTGGAGGTGTTTCTCGGGGGTTCGGAACGGTTAGTCTTAGTGGGTGATTGGAATGCCATCCTTGATCTCAGGGTAGATAAGGTGGGAGGGACTAGAGGGACGGATGGGTGTGAAACCAGTCTCTCAGACCTGATGGCTTGATGCGATCTGGTAGACAGATATCGGGTGGATCATCCGGGGCGGGAGATGTGGACGGTGCTCTCTAGCAGGCCTTCCGTTTCAAGTACTTACTTGGATCGGTTGTTAGTTAGAAGAGGCAATATAGATTACATATCTTTTCCCACGTTCCACTGGTTAGGCCACTCTGACCACAAAGTACTTGTTGCCAGATTAGATCTAGATAGGAACTCCAAGTAAGCCGGGTACTGGAAGTTAAATACCTCCTTACTGGAGATAGATGACTTCCGGGAAAGGCTAACTGAACACATTAAGAAGGGATTAGTGGGGGCGGTTACCGGGAGTAGGTGGTGGGTAAACGCCAAATCTAGTATTAGAGACTTCTCTGTCAAATATGGCCAACGCCTGGCCCTAGATAGGGCCAGGGCAGAGAAGCGTCTAGAGAATAGACTATCCCGGGCAGTGGCAAGGGGGATTCCCTTGAAATACGTCTAGCTAAGGCGGACCTGAGTCGTTAGGCTAGCGAACGATATCAGGGCCAGGTAGTTAGGGCTAGAATTAAAAATATGCCCAACGAAGCTGTGAATGTGGACAAATCGGAGCGTGTCCGTTCGCTCGGGCGCAAATCGGATAATTACATTCGTAAGATTCAGAGCCCGGAAGGACACTCCTTAGTGTCGGCTCGGGGGATTTGCGAGCGGTTTCGAGTGCACTTTGAAATCGTTTCGCACAGCTGTCCAGATTCCGTGTCCAGGAGTTTAGCAACTATTTGGTTGGCTCACCCCGCCTGGAGGCGGCCCGAGCAGCTAGTTGCGATGGTCGGGTTACAGAGTGTGAGGTCGTAGCTGCTATGAAGCAGGTTGCCTATAATAGTTCACCAGGACTCGATGGACTGCCCTTGAGGTTGTCGCACATGTTTGTCCCGATTCTAACGGGTGTGTTTAACCACTGGTTTGACACGGGATCTATCCCGAGTAAGGTTACCAAAGGCGTGGTCACACTTCTGAAGAAGAAGGACACACATGTTGGGGGGGTTGGATGATTTTTGCCCATCACGTTGTTGAATACGGATATTAAAATCCTGGTCCGAGTTCTGGCGAATCGTTTGCAGGTTGTTATCTCTGACTTGATCGAACCGGATCAGACTTACGCTGTGAAGGGGAGATCAATTCAAAACAATTTGCATTTGATCGGTACAGTCCTAGAAAACCTAGAAGACAACACTGAAGCCGCGCTGATCAATTTAGATCAGTCCAAGGCGTTTGATAGGGTGGATCATCGTTTCCTGATGGCTGTTCTAGAGACCGCCGGCTTTGGGTCCGGCTTCTGCAGATGGATTTCCATTTTGTATGCTCGGCCGACGGCAGGTGTGCAGGTCAACGGGGTGCGGTCGGCGCCGTTCGCGATTTCTCGGTCGGTGCGACAGGGGTGTCCGTTGTCACCCATGTTATATGTCCTCGCGTTGGAACCCTTCCTTAGGAACGTGAGGTCTAGGGTGGCTGGACCGGCCCTGCGCGGTATTGCTCTTCCTGGCGGTGCGCGAGCCAGGCTTTCCGCGTTTGCCGATGATGTCACCGTATTTGTTTCGAGTGTCGTAGATATCATTACGGTGATTAAGGCTCTCAAGCGTTATGAAAAGGTAACAGGGGCTGTAGTCAATCTCAGCAAATCTGTTGGACTGAGGTTGGCCGCTTGGTGGGGCTCGAATGCTCTTCCTGGCGCATTTGTCTGGACGGATAGCCCGGTCCGGATCCTTGGTGTTTGGTTTGGGCCCAGTCTCTGTCTAGATAAGAATTGGTCGGAGGTACAGACCAAGGTCGAAGCGTCTGTGAGGGTTTGGCTTCGAAGGGGATTGTTCCTTAAAGGCAGAGCGGAGGCTTACGTGTTTCCGCTGATCCTTTACCGACTGGCTGTACTTCCTCTGCCTGCGGTCCGAATGGCGGCCTTAACGCGTGCGCTCTTCTCACTGTTGTGGAATGAGCGACGGCCGCTTGTCCGTACACAGGTCTTTACTCACGTCTTGTAGATGGGGGCCTGGGGATGCCTGACCTGGCAAGTCATAAAAATGCCGAAAGGTTGGCATTCCTGGGTAAAACTCTGATTGAGGATTCTGATTGGGGTCCCGCGGTTGGTGAAGCATTTCCTAACCTTATCTCCAATCACTTAATCGAATGCCAAAGAAGACCCAGAGGGCAGTCGAAATTCCTCAACGAATGTCGAAATGCGCTTAGAGCGATGCCAGGGTCCCTTGACGTTGCACGGCCGAAAAGGGCATTATATCGGGGTTTAGTGGTGGGGACTGCTTCGGACCCGCTTGGGGACCGGCTGCAGCTGTCGGAGGGGGAGGTTCGCTCTCTATGGAATTGGGCGCCAGGCCGGGGATATCTTAGCAATTCCGAATTTTCCCTGACCTGGCGATTGGTTAGAAACGCTTTACCCCTCAATGACATACTGTTCAGAATTGGTAGAACGTTTAGTCCTTTTTGTCCACGGTGCGAGGAAGATAGCCTGGAAACTGTAGATCATGCATTTTTTACTTGTTCCAAGCTCTGTGAATTCTGGGGGTATTTCGGCGAGGTCACGGCTCGCATCGTCCCCGATCAGGTGACGATCCTGGATTTAGCATCCGTTGTCTATAACGCAGATCCATTGTGGCCTAGGGAGGAACGAATGGTGTTCCTAGCAACCTTGGCCGTAGCTAGACTGGTAGTGATGGTTTCACGCATAGAGATAGGGCGTTGGGGGGCGCCCTCTCATCGGGATCTGATTTTGTATTTTAAACACCAACTTAAAATCAAAATCAGATGCGATAGAAGGAGGTTATCTCGCTCACAGTTTAGTAGAAGGTAGATTCACACCGCTAGTTTATCTGCGTTCGTGCGAAACAGGCTTAGGTACGTGTTCCCTGCTTAGGCATGGCACACGCCGACCGGAAAAGCAATCCCTAAACCAAATCAAGACTATCCCGTAGTGGGTCAGTCCCTTAGCTAGTTGGTGTAAATGAGCTCCATGTCCCCAATCTTTATTTTAGGTGTTAGAATACCTCCAAAGAAGCGCAGTCCTGATTAATTTATATCCCCATGCCACCCCCCCTTATTTTGTCCGTAGTTGTGCCCATTCCCTCTTAGGAAGTGCTCCCTCGTTTTCGGTTGATACCGGAAAACAGGAAGCATTTCAAAATTAAATAGGTAAAGGAGGGTCCTGATTAACACATTCATCGCTTTACGTTTTATTTGGTTCATTTATTTTTATTATTGTTATTTTTCTTTATTTTGGTGTGTTTTAAGGTTCTCATTACCCCCGCCCATCACCCGCATATATCATACACATCACAATTTCATCCCCTCATATATCATACGCATCACCTTCATCGATTCATTGTAAATAAAATCATGGAAAAAAAGTCATTATATATATTGTTCATGTCATCTGAGGTTTTAAGTAGATCCAACCCCTTGAGTGAATGCGGTATTGTGGTGACTGCAACTAGTTATAGGGAATAGACCAAGTGGACGATCCTCGACCCCCATTTCCCCCCCCACCCTTTTTGGCCTCATGCGACATTTGGAAAGATTAACTTTCATATTTTATGTAATTTTTATTTTAAAAAAATTGTGAGGTGTGAAATGATTTTTTTGAATAAATATTTAAATAAATAGAAAAGAGGCCTGCCTTTTTTCTGTATTTCTTGGCCTTCGGGCTGTGATCAAAGTGTAGTATCTGTCTGCAGATGCTGCACTAAAGATAATTTGTACCAGTCAATGTAGGGGAAACCCTCTATACTGGGACAATTACTTTTTTTGGTAACTAGAGTGCCCCCTTTTTGCCTACTTTTAGGGGGGTGGCTGGTTTTTACTCCACATTAAAAAAGGTCTTGTGCCTAATTTGCTTTGGTGGGGAAGCAAATAAATACAATAGATAGAAAGAGGCTTACCTTTTTTCTGTTATTCTTGGCCTTCGGACTGGGATCAAAGTGTAGTATCTGCTCCGGCAGATACTGCAAGCAAAGACCATATGTAGGGGCAGCCCTTCATACCAATTGTCACTATCCAGGTCCTCTACTCCCCGGGGAATTGGTCCCCATTTCCCCTTCACTCCTCACTTTAAAAATCGGCCTTGTGCCTAATTTGTTCGTTCGGGGAGCAAGTTAATACCTTGCCTTTTATCTGTTGTTCTTGGCCTAAGGGCCGGGATCAAAGTGTAGTATCTTTCCGACAGACACTGCAAGTATAGACCATATGTGGGGGAAACCCCACATATAAGATCTTGGTCAATGTAGGAGCAACCCTTCATATCAATTGTAACTATCCACCTCCCCTACTCCCCGGGGAGTTAGTCCCTATTTCCCCTTTACTCCTCACATTAAAAATTGGCCTTCTGCCTAATTTGCTCGGTGGGGAGAGCAAATAACTACTAACGCCACATATAAGACCTTGGTCAATGTATGAGGCAACACTTCATACAAATTGTCACTATCCAGCTCCCTACTCCCCGGGGAATTGGTCCCCAATTCCCCTCCACTCCGCACATCAAAAAAAAAATCGGCCTTGTGCCTAATTTGCTCGGTTGGGACAGCAAATAAATACCTTGGCCTTCGGGCCGGGATCAATGTGTAGTATCTGTTCTGCAGATGCTGCACTTAAGATATTTTGTACCAGTCAATGGAGGCCAATCCCTTTATACTGGGACAATTACTATTTTTGGACCCAATTAGAGTGCCCCTTTTGCCTTTTTTTTCGGGGAGCTGGTTTAACCCCAGATTTAAAACGACCTTGTGTCACATTTTGCTTTGGTGGGAAAGCAAATAAATACTAATAGAAAAGAGGCTTGCTTTTTTTCTGGTGTTCTTGGCCTTCGGGCCGGGATCAAAGTGTAGTATCTATTTCGGCAGATACTGCAAGTAAAGACCGTATGTGGAGGCAACCCTACATATAAGACATTGGTCAATGTAGTGGAAACCGTTCATGCCAATTTTCACTATCCAACTCCCGTACTCTCCGGGGAGTTGGTCCACATTTCCCCTTAATTCCTCATATTAAAAGTCGACATTGTGCATAATTTTCTCGGTTGTGGAGCAAATAAATACCCTGTTGTTCTTGGCATTCGGACCGGGATAAGAAAGTAGTATCTGTTCTGCAGGTGCTTGCAGGTTTGTCCCAGTCAATGGAGGGGAAATCCACTATATTGGGACAATTATTATTTTTGGACCCAACCAGAGTGCCCCTTTTGCCTTTTTATTCTTCGGGGAGCTTGTTAAACCCTACTTTAAAACTACCTAGTGTCACATTTTGCTTTGGTGGGAAAGCAAAAAAAATACTAATAGAAAAGAAGGGGTTTTAATATGAATATCAATACAAACAAAAGAAAAATGAATTTATCGGATTTTAGCTATGTATAAATATGTATGTCTATATATGTATATATACGTAAATATATATGTATATATACATATATGTATATATAAAAAATATATATGTATATGTGTGTATATATGCATATATATATGTGTATATATATGTATATATATATATATCTGTGTTTATACATGTATGTATATTAATATGAATATATATGTGTATATATTTACATGTTTATATGTATATATATATATGAATATATGTATATATATATACATATGTATATATATGCATACATATGTATATACTTATGTCAAAATATGTATTCTTATTATATATCGATCCTTATATAAGAATTCAAATGTGATTACAGAGCAATATACAGAATGAATTTTTCTTCCAAAATTCATGATGTTGATCATCTTATAACTTATTCCTTTAAATCAGTCGAAGAATTGTATAAATCAACTGACTTAAAGGAATAATTATAAGATGGCCATCATCATGAATTTGGGAATTTTGGAATATAAATTTTGGTCATTTATTATATATATATATATATATATATATATATATATATATATATATATGTATATTCATATATATATAGGTATGTATATGTATAGTATATATGTGTATATATATGTATCTGTATATAGATATATATGTGTATGTATATATGTATATGTATATAGACATATGTGTATATGTGTATATATGTATATATATATATAGATATATATGTATATATATCTATATGTATATATACATGTAAAGGTATATATATATATGTATATGTATATCCATATGTACATGTAAAGGTATATATATATATATATATATATATATATATATATATATATATATATATATATATATATATATATATATATATATAGGAAATGCGGTTAGCAATACGCTTTCGCTATATGGGAATATTACTTTCTCCTCTGGGCCTATTTTCTGCCCACCTGATTTATAACCCCGAACTACATTGGACTCCGTCCGATAATGGATTACCCAAGTTGTATCAACTTCTCTTTTCGAATACTTTTTTCCATATAATTATCCACAACCACTCAAAAAAAACTATTTCCAATAATTGTGCTGAAAAGCAAAATTAGCATCCATTCGCAGCTAAACATTTTGCTAAACGCATTTAATTTCCTCTCATAATATGAGCCATTTTTGAAAATCTATGGATAATGCAAATTTAAATAGCCCCTTCTCTATATTCATTTTATCAAACAATCAATTCTTAAATAGAATATATGTCTCCATATGTTGTATTTTTTTCAGAATCGAAAAGTTAACCACATAACTTATATATTGTTCTATTCTTAGATATTGGGCTTTTCCTGATTAGTTACGATCATCTTGAAATGTTACTTCAAGTAATATCTATCAGGATTTTCATCTGAATTCTATCAGTGTCTTGATTTTTTGCTAATATCATATTCGACCATTTTCCTGTCCTCAGGGTAGAAGGAACGGTTAACCTGAATGTCTCGCTTATATATATTTATATTTATATATATATATATATATATATATATATATATATATATATATATATATATATATACATGCATATCTGTATGTATATATGTATTTATATGTATATATATGTATATGCATATACGTATAAATGTGTGTATATATATTTATATATGTATATAATAATATGTATATGTATATATATGTATATATATGTATATATGTGTATGTGTATATATATATACACGTATATATATGTACATATATCTTATGTATATATATATATATATATATATATATATATATATATATATACATGTATAACCTATATAGAGAGATATTTATATGTATGAATATTTAAGTATATATATATGTATATATGTATATATATGCTGTTATATATATGGTGTATATATATATATATGTATATATATATATATGTATGGTATATGATGATTGCAACGTCTTGTCAGACGAGTGCCACTCCCGCAGACACTGAAAGTTCATGAGCCCGAAAAATGACATATAGTCCTGCCAGCGAATTCACATGCTCAAGCAGACATGACACTAAAGACGGTCATTGTTATACATACATATATATACACTCACACACACATATACATGCGTACATACACAATACACAATACGCACACATACACATACATACACACACATGCAAGCATAAACAAGACGGTCATTGGTATACATACATATAAATGTATACATGCATACATACATACATGTCTATAAGCATACGCTCATATATACCCATGTACATACACAATGCATAATACACAAAAATACATATACATACCCACATTCATACATATACATCCACATATACAAATCCATACACACATATACTTACACATACATATACGTACACATATGCATATATATATACATACAGTTACCTACATATACATACATATCCATAGATATGCATTAATTCACATACACACATACATGCACACATACAAATACATGTACATACACACCTGCATACATACATATACAGGCATATACACACATACATGCATACAAACATTTATAAATGTATATATGTACACACACAAACATATATACACATAGACACATATACATACATATTACACATAGATATAAATACATATAAACTCACATGTACATATATAAATATACACACATACATATATAAATATACATACACATACATAGATACAAATAATGATGGCAGAATAATTGTTACATGCATCGAGCATTACAGGCGTACACACGTCACAGCTTTTTTTTATCGCAACAGGACATTTTTTTCTTTTTTTTTATAATAGACAAATACCTGAGGGAGTATCTATACAAATATGCTGTTACAGAGTTTTAGCTTTGTACAGCAGCTAAATCTCTCTCTCGGTTCAAAATGTTGACATCCAGCAACAAGCAAGAGCAAGATAGCCAGCAACGTCAAACTGCAGACCAGCTTAATGTGGGTACTGGTCTCACGCTTTTTTTTTTCAAATAAAAATTTTGTTGAGACAGACACTTTTGGAATAGTAACTGACGATGATATAAACAAATTTACACATTTTTTCACAAATAAACTCAGCGACGGATAGTCAAAATGTAAACTCAGTCCAACCGACATGAATCAAAGACGCTTTTTTTTCTTTTTTTTAAATAAAAGTTTTGTTTAGACAAACACTTTTGGAATAGTAACTGACGACGATATAAACAAATTCACACATTTTTTCACAAATAAACTCAGCGACGGATAGTCAAAATGTAAACACAGTCCAACCGACATAAAGTAAAGACGCTTACTTTTTTTTTAATAAAAAGTTTTGTTGAGACACACACTTTTGAAATAGTAACTGACGATGATATAAACAAATTCACAATTTTTTTCACAATAAACTCAGCGACGGATAGTCAAAATGTAAACACAGTCCAACCGACATAAAGTAAAGACGCTTACTTTTTTTTTTAATAAAAAGTTTTGTTGAGGCAGACACTTTTGGAATAGTAACTGACGATGATATAAACAAATTCACACATTTTTTCACAAATAAACTCAGCGACGGATAGTCAAAATGTAAACTAAGTCAACCGACATAAAGTAAAGACGCTTACTTTTTTTTTTTAAATAAAACGTTTGGTTGAGGCAGACACTTTTGGAATAGTAGCTGACGATGATATAAACAAATTCACACATTTTTTCACAAATAAACTCAGCGACGGATAGTCAAAATGTAAACTAAGTCCACCGACATAAAGTAAAGACGCTTACTTTTTTTTTTAAATAAAAAGTTTTGTTGAGACAGACACTTTTGGAATAGTAACTGACGGATAGTCAAAATGTAAACTCAGTCCAACCGACATAAAGTAAAGACGCTTACTTTTTTTTTTTTTAAATAAAAAGTTTTGTTGAGACAGACACTTTTGGAATAGTAACTGACGATGATATAAACAAATTCACACATTGTTTCACAAATAAACTCAGCGACGGATAGTCAAAATGTAAACTCAGTCCACCGACATAAATTAAAGACGCTTACTTTTTTTTAAAAATAAAAAGTTTTGTTGAGACAGACACTTTTGGAATAGTAACTGACGATGATATAAACAAATTCACACATTTTTTCACAAATAAACTCAGCGCCGGTATATATATGTATACATACACACATACATATGTATATAAATATATATATATATATATATATATATATGTCTATACCTACATAAGTATATATGTATATACGTATATAAATACATATATTTATATATGTATATATATTTATATATGTGTGTGTATATATATTCATATTTATATGTATATATGTACATTTATATGTATATATATGTACACAGACATGCATATATATGTACATATATATGATTATATGTATATATATTACTTTATGTACATACATATATGTGTATATATATATGTATATATGTATGTATTTATATATGTATATATGTGTGTATATATGTAGGTACGTATGTGCATATGTATATATATATGAATATTTATGTATATATATGTATATATATGTATGTATATTTATGCATATGTATTTATGTCGATGTATATGTATATGTATGTATATTTTTGTATTCATATATACACGTATATATGTATAAATATGTATATATTTATGCATGAAGATTTATATATGTACGTATATATGTGTATATATATGTATATATATTCATGTATGCATATATATATATATATATCTATATATATGTATATAGTCATGTGATGATGTTTTTTCCTAATTTTTATGAAGAAATATAGATTTATTTCACAAAATATATTATTAATTTCCAAATAATAACATGTAATAAAAATAAATAAGTATTAATATAATGTATCATTACAATTATAATGTTAATTATCCATATAATATTTTTAAATTAAAATCAAATATAATAATAATACTTATTAATATTTTTATTTATTTTCACGAAATAAAATACGTAATGTATTATATTGAAATAATAAACAAATGTAAAAATGCTTAATGCAGGGGAAATAGCAATAAAACTATATTTTAATAATATAAAAATATTAATTAAGTATTTAAGTGGATATTTTCAAAAGATAGAACAAGAATTATTCCTTTTGTTCTATCTTTCTCCTGCGATAGCTATAAATAGCGAATGATCGTTATTTTTAATTCAGTTATAGCACGACGTTGGAAGTAAACGATAGGTGACTAATCTATTATAATTCGAACCGAAATAAAAACATAAGCATACTCGTCTCGTTAAAATAAACGATGAACAAAACAAGATAGACAGAAGAAATCCTTAATAAATAGGTACATATATATTTTTTTTTTAAATATATTTGACCATGGTCATATCTGTCTATAAGATCAAACCACAAATATTGCTAAAAAAACTTTTCCACTATCAAAAGGGAAATATCCAAAAAACAAAATTATCTCCCTTACACTACAGATTATAAACACTTATTGAAATTCATTTTCTTTACTATTTTTATTTTGCTTTTGTTTTTATTGGTTAATAAAAATATTTTTTTCTTTTCAAATTATCCTTTTTTTACTCTTTTATTTATTTTTTATTGATCATGCTTGCGGTGTCCGATACCCTTAGACTAAGGAAAATCTGTAACAATATATATATATATATATATATATATATATATATATATATATATATATATATATATATATATTATGTATATATATTATTCATTTATATATATTATTTATTTATATACATATATATACATGTATATACATATATATATATACATAGGCATACATCTATATATATGTATGCATATATACACATATATACACATATATGCATATATATATATATACATATCGACACACACACACATATATATATATATTCACTCGGAACTTTTTATTGAATTACGAACAAAACTCTTTTTTTTTCAATCCATAGTTTTCTTTTGTTAAAATCGTTTCTTATTATTTGACAATTGCGCATGATTTAATTCTTCTATATGATTATGGTTGATCAAACAGGAGAAAGATAACATTGTAGATTTTATTAGCGTTTAATTTCCAAACTATGTGCTGATTCTCGACTTCTGTATAAAGATTCATACGTTCTAGGAAGTATACCTTATAAAATCAGCGGTTAACTTGGGTAAGACGATGTGAAAAAGAGTCGGCCGAAACATCAAAATAATATTTTGTGTGTTTCGTATTATATATGTTATAACATTCTGCCAGAATGATTATTTTATAAAGATGTCTACTACTGGCGTAAGTTTCATTGTTTACTGTTCTAGAAATCAAACAATTTAAACTAAATAAACACTATTCAATCAATGTCTACAATTTAAAGATGTGTATCTGGTTACAATTACAGCTCACTGAATGATAAGCCATGACAGAAAGCAGTGTTAACGAGGTCTGTACAGACACAAACATTAAGACTAGACTTTGAATCAATGCAAATACTCAATTGACATTCAGGTTAACCGTTCCTTCTACCCTGAGGACAGGAAAATGGTCGAATATGATATTAGCAAAAAATCAATTAGAACATATATAAACTTTGTAAATGTATTCGTATTTCTATTTATGAAATAATTTCTTGTATTTTATGTGAAATATTCGATGTCATATTATCCATATCTCTTCTTACACGTTAACTTCTACAAAAGATTTTACTTTTTCTCTGGCATTCATTTAAGTCAAGCTGTATGTTATTTTCTGTTATTTTCTGTCTATCAGAAAATATTTATAAAGAAAACATTACAGTTCATAAAAAGCAGTTATATATCTAGATAATCAAATCAAGTGTATTTATATAATTACTTCCGCCTCCAAGCCATACTTGAAACTGATCCTTTTCTTTGTGTGTATTTTGAGTCATTTACACAAATATATCATTTAAACCTAAATTTTATTTTGCAAGACAGTTCTAGTTTAACTTCTAACACGTTTAGTACTTTTATGTAATTGTCGGGGTTAAAGATATTATCTTTATATAAAGCGGATTGTGGCCACATTGACTTTGGGTTTCTTATGGGCTTGAGAAAGAGAGGGACGCCCAAACTTTTAGTTTCTTATTGACAGCTCTATTGAATCTATTTTGATTTTTAATGCCAAACTTATTCTTAATGTGTTAAAAACATTAATAAACATCCTTCTTGCGACGGAAGGAAATATTATGAAATTACTTTTAAATTATCATCAGAACGTCATAGATTAGTTATATATACGACTAAATATTTTTAAGATAAGTTAGGATGGTTTTATTTTATTATTTTTCAAGCTATCTAAAACCTTAACTGCTACGTGAATGATGTTTTATTGTTTATTTACTCATCTAATCATAAACTAAAAATTAGAAAGACACTATGAAATACATTATTCTTATAATAACATGTATGATTTAAAAAAAGGGGTTCTTTAGAAGACGACAGGTCACGTTTACAAGACGCATAATGTAGGATGTGTTATTTCAGACAACTTTCATTTGAAGTTATGGTACGTATTTTAGTTGGACACTTGGGCACGAGAAATTAATTGTAGTATAAACCAGAACACGAATAAAGCAGAGGGCAACACCCTCTTGTTTTACAACGTAAATATGAGATTCATTTTAGTATGTGCATACTGGCTTGCTATTTTATTGAGTCTTATCAAAGTTATCACGTAGAAAACTTTATATTCCAAAATATTTATCTGACCACAGTGAAGTTTTGCATGGCGATTACTGTTATTAAACAGCACCAGATGTAAAAATTTCGATCCCGCCATTAATATTCGAAAATCACGTTAAATATATCAAAGTCAACTGATATGTAAAACATCACTGATTACAATATGATCAATTCAGTGAATATCACCGAGTAAGAGAACCGACGTTATCGTACAAAAGTGTTTTATTTTCAGTGACTTTCATATTTGATTCCAAAAATTAATCAGTTCGACTTTAGACTAAGATTGATATTTTTTGTGATAAAGCACAGCCGCGGGTATGAAAGCGGAGGAAGCTAGATGCAAATTACAGAGCCGTGTGCTAGGTGTCACAGCATGATTGAAAGAAAGAAAAAATATTATAAAAAGGAATAACCTGTCCGGCAAGAATACAGAGGGTCAAGAAATGAGAAACATCAATATGGCCGGACAAAGACAGATTATCACGCGTTCGGCACGGCAGACTATCGTCAATCACATTGGAGTATCAGAAACCTTTTTTTAACACGAGGCAAGTGGAAAGTATCTGAAAATAAATGTATGTTGTTTCACTGGAAAAAGAGCGCGTCAAATGCTTTCGATCGTCGTTGTTTTCTTGCGACTGTCTGCATACAACGTGTGGGGTCCGAGTGTTCCGTTGCAGTTTGATCAATTTTGTTGATGATTAATCAAGTTGTGTCGACGTTAGGTTATCTAAAAACAAACATGGTTATAAACTCCACCGAATACAATACTCTACTTGAAAAATAATTACTATTTATATATTTTTATAAATTATTTAATTTTTTTAAATTAATTTAGCAATACGTGGCCTCAATATTTTTTTAGAATCTGGTTGTCAACAAAACTTGTTTAATGAAAAAGGCGATGTAGTTTGTTTCTGAACTACAAAGTAGAATTGCACAACGTTTTGGCCACTGTTTATTAGAAAAAATAAAAGAAAAAAATCGGTTTAATTGCAAACTACTCCAAAATTTGAAATGTGCACGCTTTATGTTCTTGCATTTTGGAAAAAGGTTATTGTAAATTACCTCTGATTTTCTAAGCATAGTGTAATGTTATGACCCTTTAGGCTGTGATCATAGCGTAGTATCTGTTAACTGTGGCAAGCGGGAGCAATGGTCAAAACATTATTATTATTGTTATTGTATTCTTATTAATTGATTTGAGAGACGGATGCTCGCTGGATCAGTTATTATGATTAGAAGAATAAACGATTAAATTGGCGAATAAATGATTGACGTGTAAATCGCAAATGAATGCGAGAATAGCAAATAGATGTAAACATTCTTTTGGATTTGGATAAACAAATAACTAGTTGTGGATTAGATTGGTATGAGACACGTAATTAGGTGACGTAAGAGAACACGTGATGTAGTTAGTTTGTGAGAGATTCAGAGAGTTGAGGATTGACCACCAGAGCAGACAGACGTCTAGACAAGGGTGTACAGACAGCTAGGAGCGGGCTGTAAGAACAGAAAATGTAGACTAACTGAAGATCCTGTGAAAACCAATTGAGACAAGTGTAATAAATTTATATTACAAAAATATAAAGAGTTGTTTTAATGGTTTCACAAATAAGAACAGATGTCTCAATTGGTTGGTGCTGATCGCTTCATGGTTCGTCACGGAGCAGCAGGAAGTTAAAAGAACTCTTCAAGAAAAAGGTATGAAGAATATATTATTCTTCTTATATATGAACTGTAAAAATATCCCGTGTGATAAGTCTGATACAACATGACTCGGTTTACAAGTCAATATCATGTCCCCTGGCTAAACAACATACATATGGTTTATCTTACATCCACTAGATAACACATGACACGTTTTAATATATCATCTCCTCCAGTATAAACCAATATACAACATGCTGACATGGCTGCACAGGAAATTTTTGTGAGCTAGAATTTCCTTACTCTAACTTGTCGTTTCAAAGCCTACTATCCCAATATTTACTCAGGGAAGGAGATAAATAATTTAGTTTCCATTTGAATCCTGGAAAAATATGATCACATATCTTAGCCTCTTGCAAGCATCGTATTATTATAATTTTTTTTTCTCTCGATTTTCAGGCTATTTTAATTATTTCCAAGAAAAGAAGAATAAGAACTCGACGACATATTCGAAGAAAGTTCGTATTTACAAGATCTCGTTCACTGTCTGTTTTTTGTTTATTGGCTAGACGTACAAGGATCATCAAAGGAGACAGTTTTACAGGCAGCCATTAAAACAGCAGTAATGACGAAGCTAAGTGACATCACAGGAAAAACCTATTCGTAGTGCAAAGAAGCGTGGCAAAGGGGAAAACGAGAAGGTTAGCAGACGCGAGGGGAATTACATTAAAAGAGAAACGGCGTACTTGGTTGCGTGGGACATACATAAATTGTTTGTGCGAAATCAGTTCCGTACCTCTCCAGAAAAAAAGGCGCATATACCGCCAAGTCAGCAAGTCAAATGGGGTCTCGTTTAGCTTGATGAATTTATTTCGAGCTAAATGTTTCCATATGGCGGTAGCATTCCGTGCGAAACAGATGACATTTTAAAGCGCATCTATTTCAAACGTAAGGATTTTTTTAGCACATTTACAAGTTCTCGTGTTGAAATACAAACAAGCGGCGCTCATGGAAATTTCAGAGTTGTTCTTGTATATATTCATTTTATATTTCTATCGACGCTTGGCGCGAATGCTGACCTCACAATATAATGGTTAGCCTTGCAATATTTATGTGTCAACAGAATCGTACTTTTTAAAATATTCTGTTTAATATTGTTTTAGTAGGTGTCGTGTAAAGGTTCCCGTTTTTACAATTATTGAATGAATTTGTGAGGGCTTCTTATCCTCGGTCTCCAAATCGACAAAGCTTATGCATATCTTATAATTATCTGCTCCCCTCTGATTGCGGTGTAATAACTGTTCTGTACAGTTCTACGAGGTTCACCCTCCCAGGCTTTGCCTTCTTTCGTTGAAAAGTGGTTATTTTATTGCTATTCGCCTATGCATAAGAATGCTGACAGAGATACCTAGGCACTCTTTACATGTCAAAGTGCTCCTTCACATGAGCGATGGGGTCGTAATCCCACTTTCCGACCGTGGTATCTAAGTTCTTGCAGTGGAAATAAATAAAAGTCTTCCAATTTATAGGTATCGCACCCGAAACGAAACCACCAAGTATTATTCTATTATCTTAATACGAGACAAATTCTGAAATATTTTCTTAACCTTACAACCACCACTATATATATTTTAGCTTGTGGTAAACGACTATTTATTGCTCTATATATTCCACGATATTGGCAATCCCCTCTAAGAAAAGGGGTTGAAGATTAAGATACGGTTAAATGAAGATGTAATTTCTCTAGCGTATAATTATATAAGTTTTATATATGTTAAGATATCCATTGTTAGATGTCTTGCTATTTGTTTAAGATGTAAAAAAGGGAGGAACGATAGAGTTATCGCTCTAGAAAAGACGACATGATTCCATTTCCGTTTTGTAAAAACTGGTTTTCATTTTTTTTTATTGCGAACCATCTACTTGTTGGCCAGTTGTGTACACATACCACGAGCGATAGGAGCCTTCTCTCATTCTGAAAGTGCCACAATATTAAACGAGAGAGATCGAATGTGCGTCGCTCTACAACGCATTCTCTCTAACGTCTAAGTTATGAAAACATGACTATTTTCTGCAGCCTCAAAATGCAACGCTGGATTGCCACGAATTAAATGCCCAGGGTGATGAAAGCAAAATTTCTGGCCACGGTTATAATCTTTGTTGTGGTTTCAAGCGAAGGCCATCTAATGCCACCTCATATCATCGAAGTCGACTTGAAAGTAAACACCAAAATGTACTCCGATTGTTCTGAAGAATATGGTGATCCTTTGGTACAATCAGAAACGGTACGTGTGATGGCAGATCTTCGTCGCGATCTGTTAAAAAATTCATATGGAGAAAAACATTTTAAGGGCGCAAGGTCTCTTCGATGCTTATAACGATCGTGATTTATTTGTGTTCATCATCACCATCGTCATACACATCAAAGATGCATAGCGTACTTAAAACCGTTATCCTTTAAAACATTCTAACAGTAGATCCATCACACATATCGTTTCTGCAGGACATGTATTTTTTTATATATTAATTTATAAATGTGTTTATCATTACGGCCATCATTGAACATTGTACATAAAACACATAACAATCATAATTAAAGCAAAGTATATTAGATTTCCGTATTTATGTTGTGATAAAACTTCGTTCTAATACTATAATAATTCATGTTGTTACACAATAGAACATGTCAAATCATTAACATACTATCAGTTCAGCTCGGTTTTACGCGGGCCCTAGGTACTGTTCATAAGAATATGGGCATATATATATATATATATATATATATATTTAAAAGTTTGACTCATTTCTAGGTAACCTACATCTATAATGTCAAGCCGTTAGACCCAAAATTGGAGGAGGAGTTTGGTAGAGTCGCCAGAGATCAACTAATTCTACTTTGACCTTATGTCTGCCAAGTTCTCACTCAAAAATCTATTAAAAAGCTAGTTCCATGCATGAATACCTTTTTATGTAACATTTCACACATTTAGACCATAAATTAAGCGTAAATCTTTTCGATTCCGACATCTTGAAAACGGAATTTTCGGCCAAACACCGATTAAAAAACTTGTTTTCTGTCTAAATAAACTTTATGTAAAATCTCAAATGTTTAGACCAAACATTGCCTCTAGTAATTTGGTAGAGATCGCAGAGGTATTTTTTTTATAATTTGACCCCAATTTTGAACTTTAACATTTATTGTTTGGGGGCTCAAATTAAGTAAAAAATGTTGATCCATGTCTAAGTAACCTACATCTAAAATTACAAGTGCTTAGACTCAAAACTAGCGGAGGTCAAATCGTTGAATTTTTAACTCTTGACAGCAAAGTTTATGGCCAAAAAACGATTAAAAATGTTACTTATATCTCAATATCCCTTATTGCACATCTCGAGTCCGAAGACTGAAAATTGACAGAATAGTTTTGTAGGGGAATATACACACACACAGACACAGACATACAGACAGACAATGCCACTTTTATGTATACAAGGATATAATATAGTAAGTTTCCCACTTAGATATTACTCCAAATCTTCTTTTTTTTTAGTAAAGTTATTTACTTTGTACTAATTTAAAAAGTATTTTATTCGATGGAAGATGCTTACATCTATTTCAGACACTTGAAGAGTTTATATTTCTATAAAAGTATAGATGTTTCTCGACCAAAAATATAATCTATGTGAAGTAAACGATAAATATATTTCAGATGACAAAAATTTGGTGAACATATTAACAAATTTATATATGAAAACAAGCATCTACGTATAATACACAATAAAAAAAAAACAATTCTTGGGAATAACGAGAATCACACACCACGAGAGTTATCAGAAATTCTTAACAAATAAAAACCAACAGTTCATGAATATTATGTGTATTTAATAGCACAATTCGCTTTTAGTAAATTTTTACAATATTTTCGGAAAAAATCCTGCATAAATTGTAGATTTATTCATTATTCTAAAACTAGCGAGTGATGCCCTGCATAGCTCGGTCATTAAATACGCTTTAATATATTGTAATTCATTCAGATTTCATACTTATTATAACAGATTCAATTCGTTATTGACTATTACCCTGTGCCTTATATATAAATCATTAATTTGAAGATATTTAAAAACTAAATTGAGTGCCAATAGCTAGAACCGAAACGAAACTATGTAGCATTCCGGTCGCGTTCCCTAACTATTTAAGCTATTGGGAGATAAATATGAAAAAAAAAACTCACTTCAAGCTTGCGCAAAAGTAATCGACATATGTTGACAAGTTGCAATGAACATTTTGCATTTAAACTTGCCAACATATTTCTGTACGCATTACTTCCATCGAAACAAAGATTTTACTCGTTGAAGACTACTCTTGGCGTATGATTACTATCTCATGCTATTTTCAGCATCTTTAGACTAGTAGTTTTAAGCGTTTACTAGTTAAACATTTTCAAACAGACACATACATACACACATCAATACATACGTACATCTATCTACTGTTTTGTTTATATAGATAATACTCTACGTAAGCGAGCACATGAGTGTAGTGTGATAATTAAAAATATTACTCAATCAGTAAGTTACGGAAGGAGTTAGAAACCTATTGATTAAAGCATTTATCAATTAAAATTGACTCTTCTTACATATTAGATCTACATCAGTACCGATTTTTTTAGCAAATGAAAGTTTACCATTGTGTGTAATTGTGTGAAAGTGTAACATTGTGTGCACGACGAACACCCAAATGTGCAAAAGAGAATCGTTCCCAAGCTTAAATGAACAATGCGTGTTAAGGCATGGGAAGACGTCGAACGACATAGACAAAACATGAGCCTCTATTAGAAAGGCGATACAAATTAGGAACGGTCCATGTTGTAGACAAGCGGTAATCTCACCGAACGTCACGTAGAGGTCTGTTTGTCTGTGTCACTTATTTTTTAAGCAAGTTAATTTAAACAAGAACAGTATTATTAAATTAAATGTGTTTTTTTATCTGATTAAAATTTTCTATTAATAAGTTACACTAGTTTGGACGTGCAGTATTTTATCCCTAGTTTGGGTGGCACCCAAAATACAATTACGAAATAATTTCATGCTATCCCCGGAAAATGTGTATGCTACCCTTGGGGATTTACTTATTGGTTTCTTTCAATGTTCTCTGCAGATTACCGAGTTTTGGAGAAGGATTCCTGAGTTCGGCACAATAGTGTAGGAAGTTACATAGATCGAAACACTGTAGAAATACTCTTCTGGCATTTTTATTTGGTAATATGTAATATAATTGCTGTAATTTAATAGTGGAATAGCTCGATATGCCAACTCACTTTTTTTTATTTCAGGTTTTACGTTCGGGTTTGCTTCAAGTTTACAAAAGCAAATACAAATAAATAAAGAAAATGCATGATTATGATTTGCTTCCAATACAAAAAGTGTATTTATTTATTTTTTATAGCGAAGGAAATTTTAAAACTGATATAGAATGTTATAAAACTGTACATGTATTTAAAGTAGATAAAAACTGCAATGGTGTAATAATAATTATAATACGATGCCTAATAATATAAGAGATATCTTTAAAAATACTATTTTGGCTTTTATTTAATGTTCATAAAAACAGATATACGTTTTGTGCTGTTAGAAGTGATGCTCTACCAGCAATCCAACAACTGTTAGTTAGGTTTAATTTTCATTTCAGGACATGGCAGAAGAAAACCACAGCAAAAAGTGTATATACTTAAATGTATAGAAGTTGTTCTGGTAAGTTGTTCGAAAAAAAAGTGGTAGTAAGAGGGCAGGCTAGAACCCGTACCGCGGAGGCGAAAAAGGAAGTGAAAGAAACTCTGGCGTCTTACCGCTACTCCATGACGCGACCGGAAGTTCGGAACGCTAAAATTCGGCAAAGTCAATCCAACCGATATGAAGACTTACGAAAATGGCTTGCAAAAATCGACATCTCCTTTAAGAAAACTTCCTGGTTGAGGATGAAGGAATTAATGTTTTTGGCCAGTTCCCCGATACTTATCGTCCTAGACGTTGTGCCTAAAAATGATAGCGATCTCGCGAAAATCTCTAGCCACCTTCATATGTTTTAGGCAGACATACAAACATACACACGGACATACATATATTTAAACAGACAGGTGAGCTCGATATTATAGGTGTCCAGCGTTGCCCGGGTGTTTGGAGGTGTGTGTTGAACCAAAAAAAAGTGCTAGTATGCAGGCAGCCTCGAACCCGTATCGTGAAGGAGGAAAAATATGAAACAAAAACGGGACGTCTTTGCCGGAAGTGGCCAAGTTTTTAATTAAGGCTAGTCAATCGAAAAGAGGGGATAACTTACGAAAATATCCGCGAAAAAAATCGACCCCTTCTTGTTGAAAACTGCCAAGTTAAGGGTTCAGAAATGAATGTTTTTGGCTAATTTTTCGATCAGTCGTCCAAAGAATCCAGCTTCAAAACGCCATTGATCTCCTGAAAATCCGTCGCCTCTATCGAAAGTGTAGGCCGACATACACACAGACACATACATACAGTTAAACAGACTGCTTAGGTTTATAAAATAGATTATATTGGACCCAATATATAATCATTTTTTTTATTAAAAAAATGACACGAGCGGAAAAACTGAGAATCGAAAACAAAACGTTTTGCTGACAATTTCATTTTGCCTCTGCCAGAAATGACTGAGCTATGAAGACATGTTTGCTGCAAGGCTAAAAATTAAAACAGAAACCAATGACTATGACGTCACGCATAATGCCGTCGTTCGAATTTCACTTTGCAAATTCCATTTTTTTTTATTTTTATTATTTTGCACCGAGCTATATAATATATAAGTTTCTACAAATTAAAGAGAGAGCAACCGATGCAAGGATTAGTACAAATGATAAAAAGGTTTCTTAACTTTTGTCTGAAACAAAACCTAAGATGGAAATAATGTAATATTGTTCTACTATATTCCTGTATACATTTTATTATCTATGGGGCTGTGCAATTAGTTGGATTATTGTAGCAGGTTTTAACTAGAAAACCCGTATATTTTACCATTTTAAATAATAAACGTGTATATATCCGTGCGTGTGTTTATACCCGCTGTTCATATACACGATTTCCACGTAGTTTTATGATTAAAGTCACGAAAGGGAGACGCTCCCTGAAAGTTTTCTCATATGTTTAATTTTACTTAGAGCGATTTTCGTCAGGATAGAAAAATAGTTATTATCTTCTATAACTTAGCTTTCTAACTTAACTAAATTATTGACGCACGGGGATAGAGACACCGGTTGCATTTCTATATCATTGGCGCTAGCTCGTTTGCACGGCTTATACAGAGAGACTAAAATGAAAAGCGTAGTCGCCTATCAGCTCGACAACGTGAAGTCATTCTTCATTTCATATCAGTTTGTTTCTATGTCGTTTCATTTCTGCCCGCTTGTCTGGGAACAATTTTGTCTTACAGCTTTTGGGTCTTATGAATGGCATGTGGGCCTTTCTGAATATCTACTAGCTAACTTACGCACTATTAATATAGTGTCTCTAATTGTTACTATTATATAAAATGAGCACTGTATTTGTGTATGTGTGTGTAATTTTGTTCCATATAAACTTCAAAACGACTGAGACATTTTTTGTAAAAAATCAACACAAAGGTACTTCATTTAGTTAGATAGGGTTGTCTCAGAATTCCATCGATATGTATCGATTATCCAAATAATCCGATCAAAGATTTTAAATGGCTGTTTTGTTTTTCTAAAAATTCATAGAGGCCATACTTAGTGAAATTGGTTCACATTTATTTACATAGACGAAATCTTTATACAAAGTAAACGATTTGAACAACAGAGGCACGTTCACAATTGTTTTGACAAATTAAGGACTATAATTTCAAAATAAAAAAAGGAAATATGATTTCTCTATGAATTAAATAAAATATCCAGATGATATCATACGTTAAGACTGCACATAGTCAGATCTCTAACGATACACTTTATTTAAATACATACTAAAGCTTGAGGACTTCATATTTCTACAAAGTTTCATAGGATTTGCAAATTATTACTTAGCATTTATTTCAACTATTCTTAACCGTTCTGCTATGCTGAATTCAAGAGATTCTAGGAATCAATCAAAATTCAAAACTCAGATGTATTTCTTCCACACAACACGAATCTCGAAATTATAGTTGCTAGCAATGGCATAGTTGCTAGAAATGAAATAGTTGCTAGCAATGAATCTAGAAATTATAGTTGCTAGCAATGAAAGCTCGAATTCTGTAGGAGTGTAGACACTTCGTAAACGCTTCATCGACTTTATAAATATCTCGTACATGAATCAGGGATACTACTTTCTCCTTGGAACAATTATTCTTAGACTGAAACAAATTGTACGCTATTGTTTGCCTTACAAACGTTACTTATAATATCCAGATAAATATGATCGCAGATTTACGGTAAGAATTAACTGCAAAGGTTAGAGTAAATTCTACTAAACAAGGTAAAAAAAAAACTTTTTTCTCAATAAAATCCTTCATGCTGGTCGAAGATCAGGACTAGTGCAGAATTAAAAAAAAAATATTTAGAAGATTCCAGTATTGTTGTCTGCACACTGATGAGGAAAAGAATAAAAACCTCTTTGACGTAACACAAAAAAATCACCATAAAACTACAAGAAATAAAACACGATCCAGACAATGATTAGTTCATTTCTAAACTGTGTCCATCGCTTTATTGCAGATTACAAAATAATCAATATTTCAGTAAATATAAGGTATAAAAAGCTGAAAATTACACCATCCAAGGACTGTATTAAGGTGAGATAAATCCTAAAATTTCATTAAAATTCATGTAAGATTTAAAAAGTTATGTTATATTTTTAATATTCAATGAATTTTCACCGTCCATCGCTTTATTGCACGCCTCATTAAATGCCAAAAAAGGACGTTTTACAGCTACCGAGAAGCAGATGATTATTGCAGGACTAGCAGAAGGACTCTCGATCATAAATATAGCCACAGAACTAAAAAGGGATCCCCGAACTTTAGCTACATTCGTCAAGAACCCCAACATCAAGTCCAGGAAAGATAAGGGCACAAGGAACCTTTCTGATCGGGATCTTCGAAAAATTCGTAGAGAGATTGTGCGCAACCCAAACAGCACCAGTGCAACAATTTTTGCGAGGGCTGGAGTCATACCAAGCTCCAGACAAGCACGATGCAATGTACTGAATGAAATGGCAAGGAACATCAATCCAATTCCAAGGCCAGCATTGAGCAAAACCCACAAAGAAAAACGATTGGCTTGGGCACAAAAATATATGAAAATGGATTGCCAAAATGTTCTGTTTACAGATGAGGCTCGTGCTACCCTTGATGGACCGGACGGATGGGCCAAAGTTTGGAATCGAAATGGAACTCCAAAGCCTTATAGATTTCGTCGCCAACAGGGAGGTGGAGGCATAATGTTTTGGACGGGAATTATTGGGGATAAGCTATGTGGACCATTCCGAGTGCCAGAAGGTGTCAAGCTCACCAGCAATGCCTACACTGCCTTTCTAAATGAGAATTTGTTACCATGGATAGATGATCTTCCCTTGTCACGTCGTTTTAAGATTATTTTTATGCATGACAATGCCCCATCTCATGCTGCTAGGGCAACTACATCCTTCTTTGGATCTCAGGGCTTTGTTGGAGAAACCCTCATGTCCTGGCCACCGTGTTCTCCGGACCTTAACCACATCGAACACCTATGGTCAATATTGAAACGAGGAGTTTATGAGGGAGAAGAGCAGTTTTCTTCGAAGGATGCCCTTTGGAACAAAATAGTCGACGTTGCCAGAACCATTACTCCATCTCAGATCAAACAATTTGCCTCCTCGGTGGACAAAAGGTTGTTTAATGTAATTTCAAAACATGGGGGATATATGGACAAATAATTCGTTTGTTTGACACTTAACCCTCGGGATGTGCCTTTGTTTTTGTTAATTTTCCCCAGAAAATGTGTTCAATATAAATTTATGATGCTTTGGTATTGTTTTATTGAGCTAAAAAATTATCTTAGAAGACTTGCAATAAAGCGATGGACGGTGAAAATTCCTCGAATATTAAAAAAATAACATAACTTTTTAAACATAACATGAATTTCGATGAAATTTTAGGATTTATCTCTCCTTAATACCATCCTTGGATCGTGTAATTTTCAGCTTTTTATAACTTATATTTACTGAAATATTGATTATTTTGTAATCTGCAATAAAGCGATGGACACTGTTTATATCGAAATTGAAAATTGCAAAGACATTCCAACACTTTGCAGACAGACATTTCGTTCATAACGAGGTATTCTTGTACGGTGACAATGATCTTTCTTTAAAATTACAGAAAGAGATTACACCTTTCGGAGATATATAGGATTAGGTAGTCCATGCACAGCTACGTATAATGACCACGAATAGAGCAGAACATTGAAAACGTCGTAAATATATGCAAAGTAGCGTCTTTATCGACAGAGGAGTATCGTAGTATGCATGGCCCCTGACTAAAAAATATATTTCTTAATAAGTAAAAAGAAATATAATTTCTAGAATCTAATTATAGTAAATAATTTTATAAAATGATCGGAGATATTCCGATGCAAAAGCCCACAACGGAGGTAAAAATAAACTGAATTTATACATTGTTTTCACGTTTTAAAATGATGGACTTCTTAGTCAGTGTACGCGGGATTTATATTGCTTAAAAATGTTTGAATATACTTTTTAAATAAAACATTTTACGACATCGAGAGAGCAGCCGATATCAACACCCCAAAAGCTTTGTCGATACCCTGGAGAAAATGATAAATATTTTGCGGCATCCGCAACCGGAAATGCTCTGCGCTAGTTTTCACAATTGTATAGCACCATGACAAACGCTAACATCCCATCCTTAGTATCTCAAGAAAAAATAGTGCTTCGGCTAAAAGTTAAATTTGTGTTCGCACAATAGCTTCATAAACAAGCAAGTTGAGGGACACATCTACATTAACCCAAGAAAATCGTACGTATAATGTGAATAAATATAGTTTAAAGAATTTAAAAACAACATATTATTCTTGGAACATGATTCTATAGGAAAGAATATTGATAATATGGACTACAAAATCTGTGGGTCTACGTTCTTACAAAAGAGTCATTTTAATCAAATCAGAAAACGCCTACGGGATGACAACGAAAGTACATTATAGGTAAATAATGTAGTCAGGAATATACTGTGAGAATTCTTTTACTTCGACATACTCCAAACAGGCACAGAACAGCCGAGCGCACAAATACTTTGAAAGTCGCCGGACCTTATCGAGATTGATAGTAAGGGGAAAACAGCATTAGAACTTTTGAGGAGTTAAGGTTTGCGATATCCTGTTGTTGTATACCCACGATACGGATTACAATGACTTCTTCTTCGTACTACACAGACGAGCTTGATATGTTTTCACGCGTCATGTACAAAATATCCACACTTAATAGTCAGTGTAATGTAAAACCACTGTTCTTATTTGTTACACATGTCTACTTTGCAGTACACTGCTGTGTCTTTCTTTCGGAAACTTACCAGTTAGGTACAACTACCCTCTACAAGAGCGGCTTTATACAATGTCAATTTCCCTCGAACCAAATCATAAAACTACATAATGCCACTTAGAAAAAGAACATTATCTGTTTTATACGCTTATTTTCTCTCGGTGTAAAATAAAACGTAATCAAATACGTCTTACATTTCCTTTTATAAAAACACCGCTACTAAGCATAGACAATTCTCTCATGCGCGAAGACAATTATTTCAACACTCACTCCATGGTGCAGAAACACATTTGGGAAAACAAACACATCTGAGAAACAAAACCATTACCGAAAAATAAATAAAATATACCGAATTAACAAACCGATTTAAAATAATAATAATAAAAAAAAATCAATGAATTACTTTAACAAATGTTAGTATTACTAATCAGGAAATATATTTTATAATTGAACACGAAAAATAAACACTGACCAGATTATCGGCGGCGATTTGTTCTTATCCGTTTTCTTTTCAGGAATTTCCATAATAAAATAGGGCTGACCAGTTATTCTATTCTAACCAGTCGATCTGTTTTGATCAGCCAGTTTTTATATTTTGGTTGTCATACATGGAGTGAAAATTTCATGTGTTCTAGAGATTAGAGCTATGCTGTAATTATTTGACATTTGTGTTTTCTGCAGCAATTATTGTGAGTTCGTAGGCATTACCATTTCTTAAGCAGTTTTTTAATAGACAAAGTGCACTGTTTCTTTTTTAAATAAATAGATAGGTAGATATAGATGTATACATATATATGACTGTGCATGTGTGTATTGTATTTATTTATAAAATATATATATATAAACAAAAATACACACATATAAGTGTTCAAGGGAAATGAGCTAACATTTCGTATATAAACATACTAACATTGCTTATATAGATATACTAACATTTCTTATATAGATATACTAACAAGCTGCCCGATATTGTCCGCGCGTAAAATAAGTTCAAATATTATATTTTGATTAATGCTAATTTCGTATTTATTCTATTATATTGGACCCACTATATAGTAATGATTTTATAAGTTAAACATAAATGACCCGTGCGCCACTACCGAGAATCGATTCAAAAAATTTAGCTAACTTACTATCTACTTTTTCCTTTGCCGAAAAAACTAAAAAGGAATTAATTAAAATAGATGTTTAAAAGAATATGCAAATTAGCTAGATCTTTACGAATTTGTATTTTCTTTTTAAATAAATTGAAAAATAGTTTTTTTAATATGAATATTAATACACAGAAAAACTCAAATTTATTTTGAATCAGATTCTATTTCATGACATTCTATTCTTTGCATGTTTCATTTATCCTAAAAAGGTTTTTTGTTTTAGTGTTTTTTCGAACAATTCTCTTACATGACATTTCATTTTAAATCGACCCTTTTTAAGCGCGCACGGTATATATATATATATATATATATATATATATATATATATATATATATATATATATATATATATATATATATTCCATAAAGATGTATTTATTTGTGAAAGCTGTTTGCTATGAATCAGCGCTTTGTTGTATTTGATGTCCAGATCATCTCAGCTAAATTGAATACGTATTTGCCGTTACTTTCATTAGTTTTTTTCCGTTTTCGGTGTGATCCCATATAATAGATGCGTTAAGAAGCATGTTTTAGTGACATCATTCTCTGTGTGGCCACAGTTATTAATACCATCACACTTGAATTCACACTTATCAAACAGGACATTATATACTCTCTTCTCATCGATGAGTTAAAATAATATATCCCACTAAGAACATTAAGCTGGCGAGCACACCAGCCAGAAATATTTTCGCTACACAATGCAAACTTCTAGAAATATATCTTTCTCATCCGTTGCTGTCGTTTTCCATGCATACCGTATATTATACGATTGTAAAGTAATCAAACGTACTGTAATATTTCTGAGTATGGCAAAACCTGTTTCCGATAAAGAAGTCCCTACTTAATAATTTGAAAATGTGCTCCGTTTCCCTTTAGCAAGAATTTAATCAAAGGAATCAATGAGAGTTGATTTCTCTCATTGGACAACGTGATAAGTAAACAAAAAAACTTTATCATTGGATAGCTGTATTAGTACAAATCATTTATAGTGCAAAATCGTTTACTTTAGCAATGGTTTGCCCTCTCCTCAGATATCGGTAATGAAGACATACTGATGATGAAGTGTATCTTGGAAATATATTTCATAATTTTAATACAAATTTCAAACAAAATAAAAATATGTTTTTTTTATTTTTTAATAATGCGTTGTTTTGGCGTCAAACGTATCTAATACGTATTTAATTTATTCAAACTTAACTAGCGCATCTATCAAGGAACACAAACCCTAACATGAATTCCGTGTGACCAACGCACCGTTCCGATATGTGAAAAGACTATCGTAATAACAACAAACGGACTTCTACTGAGTCTATGTTCTAGCAACAACATTGCAAAAAAATAAAGAAATACATACTGATGATGAAGTGTATCTTCAAAATATATTTATAAATTCCAACATAAATTTCAGACAAAATAAATATATGTTTTTTTTGTAATAATGCGTTGTTTTTGCTTCAAAAATATCTAATACGTATTTATTTTATCGTTAATAACATTTAAAATGACAATGTTTAAGTTCAACGAAATTTAAGAAACATAAACTTTAAAAACTGCTTAGTTTTTCCATCAAGTTTAATTCTTATGCTTTGTTTCCTTGCCATTTTATGAAACCGGAGTAAATTCAGTTATTATTTGGTCAGTAATTGAATGAATGGATTTTACATTCTTTACTCAAAGTTTAAGTATTCCTTAACTGTCATGTATTCCTTAATCGTCATGTCTATTATGACAATTTCCTTATCACTCCTTTTCTAAAGGAGCAAACACTGATTAAACTAAGACTTGTCTAGTATATAAAAAGTCAGTACACATCTACCTTATTATAATATACATTTCTATTTGAATAGACTCATCTCAAGAACAGACATTCTTTCTTGTCATCTGTTCTCCTTCTATATATATTCATGGTGCTTATAAAGCTAAGGAAAATATTCAGTTCCTGTCTTTGCAATAATGACCTTTACTTTTTCCTAGTTTTTAGAACAGTTAGCTTCATGTCATTTATGGTTCGTTCCGCACAGTAGAAATGTGTGAAAGTTATTTGACAATTGCGCGCATATTATTCAGATGTGCTTATAAATACATTGCAACAAGGAAAACATTGTTGGTAAATATATGAATGTAACTTACTGTAACTTACTATGCATGCTGAGCGCAGGCAGACACTTATATTTATCGATTATAATTGCACTATAGAAAATATGTCGAATTTTAATAAGGATTTTGTAGACTATGTTCACACATTTATTTATATAATTCCATGTTACGCATAAATAAAGTGTGTTTATATTTTTTCTAGATGTATGTTGAATACATAACTAAGCGCTTAGACATTTCTGCCCTGTATTATTGTATAACTCGAAATTAAACATAACATTTTATACTAAATATACAAAAACACTTGCTTAATAATTGTGTATATTTGTGTGGTTATAAATTTCTTGTTTTCAGCTGATGTTAACATTGATAGTTCATCAGAAAATATAATGATTTGATTCTTTCCATTTCGAAATGTGATCAAGCATTATTTTCCAGCGCTCATACATCAAAGTAATCTCATTCGAGAGGTATATTTGTATTTTTATTTTCATTAAATATTGCTGCAATTAATAGTTCTGATGTGGCTTCCATCAGTCTTTACAGGCTATGCATATCCACTGTAAGGGGCCTGCTCATGAAATTTGTGTGACAAGAGTTGCACAGTATCCAACCACGTCTCTCCTGAGTACACATTGTTGCATACTAGTGCCAAATTGAAGTACAGGACGACTGGAAACAATGCCCAGATGAGCGTGGAGCACATACAGCGCCTAGAATTCCCAAAAGGTCGCCAATATGGTACTAGCCAGCCCCAACGTTGCTTAACTTCGGTGATCTGAAGGTGCGTCAACGTGTTTATGCCGTAATAGTTCTGTACTACTTGCATTAACCCATAAAGATGTTCGATTTAGTATATGCTAATTATATTTTATATATTTGTACACGCAGTATCAATTAAAAAATAATAGTAATTATAGATTTTTTTTAACATAGCATGTATGCATATCCTATGATAACGTGTGTTCTATGTTGTTAAGTTTAGATTAATTTCATGAAGTTAAAAGCGGTGGTGTTCAATTGAGAAAAATAAAGATACCGTTCATTTTTTAAATTAATAAATTACGATATAAGGATATACGAGAACTACGTCAGAAATGGTTGTAACTTGTTTTTATATTTGCTATCGAAGTCGGATGCTGAGGTATTATTGCTATCTCAACATACACGTTCTTTCTCAATCTGGCAACAAAATTACACACAAGATAGACCCCTATCCTGTATGTACGTAGATATGATAAGCATACAGAGTGCCACCAATACAATAAAGCATGATGGACTCGTGAGATGCAACTGGCGAGCACTGGTTTAATACATTGGCTCGAAAATGATACCTGAGTCCTGATCTATCATCGGATGAAGACCCTATTTGAAAAATCCTACTATGCAGGAAACAGTTAAAGTATAAACACGTTTAAAATATTTTTTGACAATTAATAAGTATAGCCCAACTTACCTGGTCTCAAGTATTCCGTTTTTGAGGGACATAATTTGGGAACGATCGACGGTTTTTGATTCGAACATTTCGTATTTGCTTTATATTTGGTCAATCTTCGTTAGCCACTAATTAAATAACATTATTTAAAGCCCAATTTATTCTTAAAACTAGCTAAAAAATATTTTCTAGAATCTAAACGATTTCACGAAATCGAATTAGACTGAAATACATTTTTTTAGCACAATGTATTGTTTCATTTATCTTCATTTTAATGTTCGTCATTGGACAGAACATCTGTATAAACTGCTCTTTTAAAGTAATTGATGTTTCCCCTGAAATGAGAGAAGTATTCTTTTGGTTCATCTATATATTTTTATTAAACGTTTACCAATATTGAACTTAATAGAAAAGAAAATAAATATAATTTTTTTACATATTTTTGATTAAGTGGAAAGATACATGAGGAATAAAGAGGAAATATTGATACTTAGTGAGCTTATTGTGTTCGGGCGTCTTCCAAGAATTTACGACGCCGTACCCCCCAAAAAACTCTGGATGTGACCGGGGAAAAAAGCTAGTACGACTACAATAATATACGATAACAAAATCAAAGCAACAAAAACACTGACCAGATTGAGAAAACTATGTTCATACTCTTTTGATGTCATGCTGTTTGTATTTCATGCTGATACTTCACTACAAAAGCTATCTACAGGAAAAGATAGAAAAAATCCCACAACTACAACCAACAATGATTACCGATTAACACCAGTAATACAGCCTGCCAACAAAACCTAGTTTATCATATCAATGAGATGATGTTGTCTCAGAACAAAGGATACGTAGAGTTTTAAAAGTTTATGTAATTTTATTATCATAGAACTGGTATATGAGATATTTTATATAATAGTATTGTTATAATAGTTTAACCTAGTAGTAGTAGGCAAACATTTTTACATAATACTTTACCTTTGTAGTCGTAGGCAATTTTTTAAATAATAGCTTACCCTAGTAGTAATAGTCAAAAATATTTATAATAGTTTACCCTAGTTGTAGCAGGAACAATTTTTTATAATAGTTTTACCCTAGTAGTAATAGTCAAAACAATTTTATAATTATTTACCCTAGTAGTAGCAGGAACAATATTTATAATAGTTTTACCCTAGTAGTAATAGTAAAAACAATTTTATAATAGCTTACCCTAGTAGCAGTAGGCAAACTTTTTTTAATAATACTTTTACTTTAGAAGTGATAGTCAAAAATTGTTTATAATAGTTTACCCTAGTAGTAGTAGGCACAATATGTTTATAATAGTTTAGACCAAAAAAGTATAATAGTTTACCCTAGTAGTAATAGGCAAAACAAATATTTGTGATAGTTTACCCCAGGTAAGCATAAAAAAACGTCTTTCTGTGAATCATTATATGAATCACTGAAAGATATGAGATATGAGATTGGTATAATTTTTATTTGGATTTATATAAGACGTTTGCACAGGAGGAATATAATTGTAGAAAATGTATATAATTCCAGCTCACTTTGAAGTTGATTAGTTTATGATGCTTGATTTCTTAGTGAACATCATGCCAGAATTTTGATCCTCATTTTATCCTACATTATTAAAACGAATTCTAATAATCGGGGAATCATTTATTTTGTTTAATGTATTTATCACGATTTATCTTCTGTTTCGCATTATTAAATCTGTTTGGAGTAAATGTTTTATGTAAATTTGGCATTTTAGTATATCCAACTGTCTTTTCCATATCAGCTTCTCAATGCTAAATTTGTCACGTTACCCTATGATATTGATATACGCTTGATGGGTTATGCAGAAATTTTCTGCTAATTCATATAAATTCCAACAATGTGTGTTGTCTCGTGGGAAAATTATTTGTGTATAACCTAGAGGAGCAATTTTTTTCTCTCCCAAAAGTCAAATGATTGAGAGCATGCTGTGTCATTTCTGTGATGTTTTTACACTCTATTTCATTTTATATATTGTTCTTCAGAATAGTATGGGTTGTTTTGATCCTACGGTCGTTGCTTCTTGCTCTGTTTATGATGTCCCATTGCTGTGCACCAGCTGAACCCGTATGTGGATTGAGATATTCTGCTGTGCTCCCTAAAGTAGAAAACGATCGTTGATTTCTCATGGGATTTAAGTTGCTACGAAAAAGATGATTTACGCATTTGTTAGAGTATGCCCCTCTCTTTATTGCGATTCTAATATAGTAAGAACTCTTTTATTACTTCGATAATTAGCTCAGATCAAAGCAGAAACAGATTTCTAATAATTGGCATCAGTTTTTATTTTCAGATCGTGGATATAATTTCAGATTCTCTGCAGGTTACTCCTTGTACACTTCTACTAGATTTTTGCTATTTTAAAATGCATTCAATTAAGTAGCCTTTATTATTATTATTATTATTATTATTATTATTATTATTATTATTATTATTATTATTAATAATAATAATAATAATAATAATAATAATAATAATAATAATAATAATAATAATATGCTTGGTTTGGAAATATTAAACAAGTCCGTATTAATTTCGAAATTCGAATAAGTATAAGAAATCTATTGGCGACATTTATATATCAAAATCCGTCAGATCGTTATACACAGTGCCACGCAAAAGTATTGGATAGAATTCATTTTTTTTTCATAACTTAAATTAGGGTTCAGGATTTTACCTAAAATTTGGTCAGTATATTCCTATTACTATTCTAACTAATATTTGGGGTAGTAATTACAAAATTAAAGTTTAGAAAGTTTATATTAAAGGAAAAATATAAATAAACTAACGCAAAAGTATTGGATACATTGATTTAAGATTTGGTTGCATAGCCTTTATTGCGTTCAACAGCTTCCAATCGCTTTCTATAGTTGCACACATGTTTTTGCAAAGATATGCAGGTATTTTGCGTGATTCTTCTTTGCAGAACTGTTCTAGTTGTTTAATATTTTGTGGATTCCTCTTGTTAACATTGATCTTCAATATTTTCCACGAATTTTAAATTGGGTTGAGGTCCTGAGAATGACTGGGCCAAATAAGAACGTTAATTCCGTTATTTCTAAACCATTCTTTGGTTATTTTGGTAGTATGCTTGGGATTATTGTCCTGCTGAAACACGAAATTGCTATTATGCCCCAACAATCAGAAGATTTCTGGAGGTGTGTCTCCAATATCTCCCTGTACATACGTCCATTCATTCTACCATTGAGGATTTCTAGTTCACCAGTACCTTTGGATTAACCCCCCCCCTACTATAATCGCACCACCGCCAATCTTGACCGTAGGATTGGTATTCTTTTTGTTATAGGCGGTACCATTTTTATGCCATACATGTGTTGCTGTGTTTCTTCCAAAGATTTCGATTTTCGATTCGACTGACCAGACTACCTTGTTCCAAAATTCTTGGGGCTGTTCTTCATATGTTTTAACATAATTCAAACATGATCTGACATGTTTAAGCTTCAATAATGGAACTTTTCTGGGGACCTTGATACAAAAGCTGCACGATTTAGAATTGCATCTTTGCTCACATTAATCACAGTTTCTCTGAGGTCGTTTTTTTTGTTTTTTTTTTACATGGAGTTCACCATTTATCCAGGTCCAGAAGCCACTCGAGGATAAGGGTTATTGTGTGTACAGTAATCAATGGGATAGTATCGTAGTAGTAGTTAATATCGGAGATTTGATAAAGTGTCCTTACTTAAGGGGGCGGTTCATCAGGAATTTGTTTATGTTGGATTTGAAGACATCCAATTTGAAGTCAGGAGGTAAACAGCCAAGCGGCAGAGAGTTCCACAGGTGTGCAGTTCTAAGAAAGAACCTTTGTTCATTGGATCTACGTTTTGTATTTAGGCACAGATAAAGAGTGGGGAAAATTATTGAAAGTGGTTTCAGCTAGACTGGTGTTTTTTTAGAAAAATTGGCGAGGGGGGTATAGAGTTGAGCTCAGACGAGACCTTGCCATGGAAATAACGATAAAACAGCGATATGCTCGCAACGTCTCTTCTGTGGGAGAGAGGTTGCAGGGAAGAGAAAAGGGCATGCCCCACTAAGCTACGAAGTCTATTTTGTACTCTGTCAAGGCAGGATAGGTATTTTTAGCAGCGCCTGCCCAGATGTGGCAACAATACGTCATCTTTGCACGTAGTTGGCTTTTAGATATATATAGAATTGCATCATTAGTGAGATATCTTCACCATTTTCCCTAACAACCTTGGCCACAGACTTGATGTATGTGTTCCATTTCAGATCAGGAGTAAAGGTCAAACCCAGAATCGTATATAAACATGCCCCCCATAGACGAGAGCCATCCATTTCAATTGATGCCATATGGGCATCAGAGCGTCTATGATGTAAAGATAGGAGTTTGGTTTTAGATGCATTAAAGGTAACCAGCTAACTCTAACCCCATTCTACCACGCGCTCAAGATCAGAGAATCAGATAAAATATTACGGCCTTTTATGTGTTGCCATAGATGATCGTGTCATCAGCATAGATATCAACGAATGATTTAAGTATGTGTTTTGGGAGATCATTGATGTAGATCAGGAAGAGAGTTGGGTCCAGGATGGACACCTGAGGGCACCAGCATTAATACTGTGAGTCTCTGATTTCTTCCCACCAACCACTACTCTTATGAGCCTATCAGAGAGGAATGATTTACTGATTGAGAAAACACTTTCAGTAACACCGTAGCTGGAAATCTTGTAAAGTAGGCATTTATGCCATACCTTATCGAAGGCCTTTGATATGGCAAGAGCAATTGCCATAGAAATTAAGCCTTTGTCGAGAGATTCGCTAATCCTATGAGATATAACCGTTAGCACATCTGCTGTAGATTTAGCAGAACGGACACCATATTGTTTGTCACTAAGAAGGTTATTTCTGCTGAGGTGGTTGACTACTTCTGTATTTAATATGAATTCCAGCAACCTACTACTGACACACAGGGAACTTATTGATCTGTACTGAGAGGGAGATGACTCATCACCTGAATTCTTAAATACAGGGCAAACTGTTGAGATTTCCAGGTTGTTGAACACCTCTTTTCCTTAAGGCTACGCTTAAACAGTTTTGTAAGTATGGGGGCAAGTTCTGGTTGAAGCTTTTTTAACACTATAATTGCAATACCGTCAGGGCCAGTTGCCTTACTGGAATCAAGGTTCTTGATTAGCTTGGCGACCTCATGTTACTTAGTGTGTTGTGTTTTATAGGAGGAAATACGGGGAATTGATGGCCTTCGTCGCATAGAGTAGAATTTGCTGCGAAGTTCTTTGCAAATAGTTTGGTCTTGTCTAATGCTGACGAGATGATCTCTGGTCCATTGATAATGGTTGGGATAGACCGCACGCTTCTGTTCAGGATCCTATATGCTATTTGCCAAAACTGGTGGGCACCAAGCCGCTGCTCAGCTACCTTGGATTTAACGGACTTAGCATATAGCTTTCTTAATTTTTTATTACTATTTTACAGTGGTTGCTGGCGTTCCTGAAAGCAGCTTTAGTCTCAGTGCATCTATTACGTTGGTAGATATAGAAAAGTGATTTATGTGCGCGATAGCAGTAGCAGATTCAAGGAGAATACTGGCGTGCTGTTAGGTTTTTGTATGAATGGGTCTATGCCTACGATTAACCATTCGGTCAGGTCTGATACTATAGAGGACACACCCTTTTTAAACATGGAATGGAGAGATAGATCAGATATGAAAGAACGGAATCTATCCCAGTCAGCCATAGAGTATCGGTATACAGTACCGTTGAGAGGTACGTCTGAAGACTTATTACAATTCATTGTTATCTTAACTGATACAACGGAGTGGACGGAGGATCCCAGAGGAGATAGAACAAAACATGAACATAGCTCAGGGGAAGTTGAGAGAAAAAGGTCTAGAAGACTTGCGTAGTGACCGGTAGTATCGGGCACACGGGTGGGCTCGGGAACAATCTGAGTGAGGTCATAGGCAATGCAAAAATCATGACAGAACCTCCTCTAATAATCTGTCTTATTTGAGTGAGTCAAGCATTCTATGTTATGGACATTGAAGTTACCGCAAATGTGAATGTTAGCCGACGGATGAGCAGACAAGATGTAGTCAATTTTCTCAGATATACTCTTAAAGATTGTAACTCCGCTGTTGTGGGGGCGATAGATGTGGAAATATAAATGAGGTGGTGTAAGCAAGTGCAACCCGGAAGCACATATAAGGTAAATTAGGGGCTTGTCTGAAGATATCCCTGTCCCATGGGAAGCCATCTTTAATGTAGGCACATATACCATACCCATGGCGACCTCGGGGTCGGATTTAGATGTTAAGTTAGAGTATCCTTTAATTATGAACTCATCAAGGGAGGTGGTCGGCCCTATTCCAGTTTCACTTAGATAGAATATGCCCGGTTTCGTCTCCTGTAATTCGGTTTTAACCTCTGGAAAGATGGAACGTAGACCTCTGACGTTGGAAAAGGAGACATAGTAGTAGGGGTCTACGTTGCAGGATGGGGTTCTATGTTTATTCGTGTTTTTTTTTTAGATATTTCATGTTGAGCATTTTGGGATTTGTGGAACAGGTAAGCATACTTGGTTAGAGCAGGACAGAGAGGGAAAGTAGGAGAGAAAAGACAGGATTTTGCATGATAAGGTAAAGCCGTAACAATTATCCACTTGTATGGCATCAAGAGGCCCTACCAGAAGCTACCTTATGGTCCAGAATCCACTCACCAAATGGGAATACAGCAGCTCCAGTACTTTGCACCTGCTGATAGGACAATCTCCTTTGTGGTTCATCCAAGGTTCGGGTTCCTGACCATGAGGCGGATAACGTCACCCAGATGAAACGTTTACCTCCAGAACCCTTTTCCAGTGACATTTCAGCAATGATAGACATAGAAACAGAAGATTTCCGATATCTCAGACTACTGTTCACGAAGTACTACCGACCTGGAAAGCAGCTTTTTCTTCGCCATTTGTCAGAATCATCACTCATTAAACATGAGGACTTGGGGACAAAAAAAAGAGAAGAGAGAGTTAATGGAGCTGCCGATAACACTTCCACTGCATTATCTACTCTCCATTAAAAAAAGGGTAAGAGGGGCTTAATATAAGTCCATTTCTCCATTTTCGATTTAGGATGATATTTGAAGATAGTCTCCCCCATGAATAAGAAAAAGTTCTCTTTTGTATATTTCTACTTACCCACCTTGATTTGTTTTCGTTTAATTTCCTACGCCGACCACATCTTGGAAGACTTGCAAAAGCTCCAACTTTCTAATAACGTTTCCAAATATACTAAGTGGTAGATTAAGCTCTTTTGAGATTATTCGATACCCTTTTCCTTCTTTGTGCTTATCAATGATTCTTGGACGAATGTCTATTGACAACTCTTTATTTTTACGCATTTGTATAAATGAACTGTTTAAGTTGAAGGAGTGAGCCGAAACTAGAATAATTTTATAAAATTATTTTAATAAGAAGCTCTCTGATTGGTCAGTGATAACTCGTTTGTATTATTGCAACACGCTTAGCAAAAGTCATTTACATTTATTTCAGAAAAATATTTTTTTAAAGTGTATCCAATACTTTTGCGTGTCGTAATTCATATTTTTCCTTAAATATAAACTTTCTATACTTTGATTTTGTAATTACAACTCCGAATATAATTTAGAATAAAAATAAGAATATGCTGACCAAATGTTAGGTAAAATCTTTAACCCTAATTAAAGTTATGAAGAAAAATGTAATGTATCCAATACTTTTGCGTGGTACTGTATATATATATATATATATATATATATATATATATATATATATATATATATATATATATGATTAATTTATTTGGTATTTTCAGAGAAGTATTCTTATCGTAGATAACATTGTCACGATGTTGTGGTCGGTGTACCCCTTGCTGTTCTATATGCATCGTTTTTGTAATATTCTGAACTAACCCTTGTAAGCCACGTTATCAGCGATAATTCGGCACTAGTATTAAGTCGTGCTTATTTTATTCTAACTATAGCTTTGATCAAATGTAAATCCTTAAACATACAAAGGCTTTAGCACTGTTACTTCTTAATATATACAGTTTTATGGCATGACTTAATGTTTGCGATTTTAGGGACTAAAAACTACTCGCTAACTGTAAGTTCTCCTTAATGAACTGAGGTACCACTTTCGGAAATCATAAGTATCCAAATATGTTGTTATCCTGGCTATATATATATATATATATATATATATATGTTTTATTTTTATTACCGTTTTATCTGTTTAGTAAATATGTTTCAGATGTTGGACCATGTTTACAATCTAACAGCCTCGTCAGACCTTACAGAAGTAGTTGTTAGTATTAGGAAGAAGTCTTTTAGAAGAAATACGAAAAAAAAAGAAATTATTTCGTATTTCTTCTAAACCACTTCTTCCTAATACTAACAACCACTTCTGTAATGTCTGCCGAGGCTGTTATATCCGAAACATGGTCCAACATCTGGAACATATGTAACCAACAGATAAAACGGTAACAAAAAAAATAAAACATATATTTGCTCTACAATAGTATTGAGCACTCTGTTCAGGTTTTTACTAATTACTAGTTTTACCAAACACTATATATATATATATATATATATATATATATATATATATATGTGTGTGTGTGTGTGTGTGTGTGTGTGTGTGTGTATGTGTGTGTGTGAGTGTGTGTGTGTAAGGGGAGGGGCTGACCAACCAGTCGATAAAAAATTATAAGCAGGCAAGCGGTTAAGGAAATACAAAAATGGATAAATTAAAACGTATATGTGTAACGCTTGTGATTTATGATTTTGTATTATTGACGATTAAAGACACAAGATAATGTAAGATTACAAAATCATCCCAAATAGTCAGACAGTAATATTATTATTTTATCCCCCATATTAACAGAAATGTATGTGTGTATTTGTTATTTTTATTGTATTATTCAATTATGTAGATATAATTCTATTTATTTGATTACGCGCACACGCGTATATTATATGAAAAAAAATAGCATGAATATAGCGCATTTAGTAGGCCAAAGACAGCCTATATATTAAATTTATTTGCATTATTTTCATTTTGCCCAGTGACCATAAATAAAAAAGTTTTAGTATCGTATTAGCTTTAAAAAAACATTTCTTATCTTTGATATTTAACTGCATTTTCCAATTATGAAATACTGCGACACTTATACATGTCGCCAATATTCTGTCTACTTAGACAGTATTAACCGTTCAAATTTGACAAAAATAAATATCTATGATACGTTCACACTATAATAATAATAATAATAATAATAATAATAATAATATATTCATACGTATTTAAATGTATATATATATATGTGTGTATGTGTGTGTATGCGTACTTATGTGTGTGTATGAGCCCGCGTGGGTGTGCATAGGTTGAGTTTGAAACGTTTTTCTTTTGATTTTTTGTTTGATTTGTAAAAGTTATTTTCTCTATTTTAGATATCAGTTCAATGTATTTCCTACATTTTTAGTAAATATTTTGTTTTATATATGTGTGTTCTTCCAGATGACACATCGGCCTCAGTATCCGTTTAATTCAAACATAAACGCAAACCCACTATTCTATTTTGCTGACTTTTTTGTCTTTATAATTATTTTCTTAGCTTTCATTTTTCCTTTTATTTTTTCCACTTATTTGTTTTTTTATACTCTTTTCATGGTTAAATTTGATAGATTTTACGTTTTTGTTTCTTTTCACTCAACGAATAACCTTTTGATCCGTTTGAAAGTCTTCTTCTTCCTGTGAATGCTCCGATCATGCGCAAATAACACGGCGTGATGCCGCCATCTCAGGTGGCATGGATAATGATGAACGTGCTAAACTTGTTGAATGCTTACTTTTAAAAATGTTCCCCATCCATTCTAGAAGCAATTACATATTTTAGGATGTAATTTTATGATGGAAGGGAATAATTTTTAACGAGTTATAGTAATCTTCTATTATGTAAATCTCACATGTCTGTTTAAATGTATGTATGTATGTTTGTATGTATGCCTAAAACTTTTGACAAAGGCGACGGATATTTACGAGATCGGTATCAATATGAAGCTTGCCCCTTCGGACGACAAATATCGAAAAATTGGCTAAAAAACTTAATAACATTACTCTTAACTGGACACTTTCCTACAAAGAGGATGTGTTTTAATACCGTCGATATTTTCGAAAGTCATCCTCTCTTTTCGATTGATCCGCCTTAGTTTAAACCTTCACCATTTCTGGTCTCGCGAGCGACACAACGGCAAATACGTCACTTTTTTCACGATCTTTTCGTCTTTTGTTGTACGGGTCTGATGCTGCCTTCCTACTACCACTTTTTTTTTTGCTCAAAACACACTACCAGACCCCTGGCGAAAGCCAGGCTCCCAGACTAGTCTATAGTGTATGAATGTAAGTACGTATGAGACAAGCTCGAAGGTGCAGTAAACTGCAAGCTAAATGGAGGACGAATGAGAAAGACTCGAAGGTGCAGTAAACTGCAAGCTAAATGAACACAACGGGATAGACACTGAGAGAGGTAGCAGGCGACCGAGAAAAGAGGGGGGGACGGACGACAGGCATAGAAAAAATCCAGTTGTAAACAAAAGAGAAAAAATAAAAAGGAGACAAAGGTAGATAAGGCCAGAATGGTATGTGCGAGGGATTCTTCTTTTGGCCAAGAGAGCTGTAAACGCTAATTGACCATGACAGCCCGATACGTGAGTGGAAGGAAGCGTACCAATGAAATTCCAATTTACAAAGAGACCATTGTTGGCGGCTCCCTGGTGGGTAAGTTGCCTCTATTGAAAAGACACGTGGCCTTTGTGGAATTGGATTTGGTTGATTTTTATAATCCTTCAAAGTTAATTGAACGAGACCATTCTGGTTTTAATAGCCCGTCAAATTCCATTAGGCACACGCCGGCTGAGATATTCTACTCGATTGCCAACAGAAGAAGAAGAAACAACCCCTTTTGGGGGGCATAGGCCGCCTGGTGAAGATTTGAGTGACAGCGGTTTCGGCATCCTGATTGGCTAAAGGGCCGAATGAGAGAAAAAGAAGGATATATAGCTCCCGCCCCCCCAAATATAAGCAGCGAGTTTTGAGCGCAAGACACACAGAGACTGACAGACACAGAGAGACATCTGCTCCCCTGGACTTGAACGAGCGAAAAAGCCGACCTCATCGATTGACCCTGCCACGTATTTTTAGTTTTTACCGAAAAAGAAATAACTTTGTAGTTAACAAACGGCCAGCCCCTTACTTATTAGTGAAATACGAAACGAGGATTGTAACCTTTTATGAATAACAAGGAATTTTGAATCACAAAAAAAAATGCAAATATCGACTTGTCTTTTTTTTATTTGTTTGGCTTGATTGCAGAAAAACTCGACGAGTCTCTTTCAGGTACTGGCTGCTGACATTCTCATCAAAAGACACGAGGACCAACGATCGGGGAGCATTCCACCACTAGACGACACGCGGGTGACGTAAGTGTCACACGTACGCACGTACGTATGTATGTATGTATGTATGTATGTATGTATGTATGCATGTATGATGGTAGGCAGGTAGGTATGTCTGCCTAAAACTTTCGACAGTGGCGACAGATGTTTCTGAGATCGGTATCGTTTGTAAGGGCGACGCTTCGTGCGACAAATATCGATAATTTGACTAAAGCAATTAATTACATCACCCCCGACTGGTCACTTTTTTCTGCAAGGAGAGGTGGGTTTTTTTCGCCGATATTTTCGGACGTTATCCGCTCTTTTGGATTGACTAGCCTTAATTTAAACTTCGCCACCTCCGACGTTTAGTTTTTGTTTCACGTTCTTTTCCTCCTTCGCAGTACGGGTCTAAGACTGCCTGCCTACTACCACTTTTTACTCAACACACACCGCCAAACACCCGGTCACCCAATCTAGTCTATAATATAAATCTCACCTATCTTTTTAAATGTGTTTATGTATGTTTGTATGTTTGCCTAAATCTTTTAAATATAATAATCTGTCAATCAGTTTAAGAAATTGACTTGTACAACGATATATATATATATATATATATATATATATATATATATATATATATATATATATATATATATATATATATATATATCGTTGTGTAAAAAAATCGAGCTTGGGTATTTCGGACGATGTCAAAACATCGTTAATTCACGATTAGCGTAATGATTAGGAGACTTGACTGTCCTCCAGGCGGTCGGGCTTCAATCCTGGCTTTAAGTAGCTGCCTGTCTAGTTGCACTAATGAGCTGGGAAACAGCGAAACAGTACTGTATGTGGATGACTATAATGCTCCTTATCTTGAGTTGAGTATATTGAGTAGTGATAGACGAATGACCATTAGCGTATAAAGCGGTGCTCTTTGTGTTAACAAATCGACATTAGGTATATAGGACGATGTCAAAACATCGTTAATTCACAACGCGCACAGCAGCCGTCGATTAGCGTAATGGTTACGAGCCTTGGCTGTCCTACTAGCGGTAGGGTTTCAATCCTGGCTTGAGGTAGTTGCCTGTCTCGCCGCACTGATAGGTTGTGAAACTGCGAAACAGTACTGTATATGGATGACTATATATATATATATATATATATATATATATATATATATATATATGGGGGTGTAAAAACGTGTATATATATTCTTTAAAGCTAGCACGTTTATAGGGAATAGGGAACTAGAATTTACTCATTTTAGGAAAGTTTTTCTTTATTGGTAAAACAATCTTTCCGAAAATTACTAAATTATCACTACGGCTATGACAACAGAATATTATTTCCATTGTTTTGACTCTCGAGTATATATCCGATACAGTTATACACACTTCATACACTGAGAATCACATCACTCTGAATAAAAGCAAATAAGCTATCGACAGGTACACACTCGAGACTCAAAGAATATGCAGTTGTCCTAGCCCTAATTATCACTATTGAAGTGGTATATTTAAAGAAAGGTACGTTTAGTTTGAGTATTGCACTATTCATCTATCTCCTTAGGACTTTATGCTATCTATTCATATGTGATCACTGGTAGTTAAATTACATATAAACATACGTAAATATATATCTCGAAATAAGACGAAAATCTGATGAACACATAACTCGGTTTGTTACTTTTTTATTTTTCTAAATATATATCTATATATTCAGAAAAGTGAGAATGTGTGGGTAAGAAAAAATCTACACCTATGCTACTCATCGAATATTTTATCTGAAGAATTAACATTGAAGGTAAAGGGTATGCAGATATGACGAACATTTTTTTATCGTTTTTTTGATCCTCACAAAAAAATCATTGGTACTCGAAGTGCAATCTGTTTCACGACTGAGCATGCGTGAATTGTTAACATGACAGCTTCCTTATATTAAAAAAATAGTTTGTTTGAGAAAACTTTTTGAAGAATGTGACACGCTGGTCTAATGGTTATCGTACTTGACCAACTGTATTTAGGTCTTAGTTTCGATCTCAGTTCGAGTTCTTTTTAACAAGAACTGAACTGTTTAAAAGAAAATAACACTCGCATGCACATGTCTCAGTTTCTTTCTGTTTTTTTTTTTACTTCAATTTTTAAAAATAAATTTAACGTTATGTTTAATACCGGGAAACGCCAGGTAAGCTACTAGTATATATATATATATATATATATATATATATATATATAATATAATATATATATAATATATATACAGGCCTACCTAAAAATCAGTATATTGCGTTATACATAAAATTAACTCAAGGAAAATGTAGGTATTTATATAAAATATACCTAGTATGCAATGCTTCGTTAAACGTTGAGTCTGAAGTGGAAGACAATGTTCTCGTAAAGTGTGATCGAACGTAGAACGCATCGAGGTAGTACTCAATTATCAAACCAGAGAATGTAATGTTAGGTGTAATATGAGGTATTTCGATTGTGCAACGTGATGGGCAGTGCCAATAGATGAAACACTAAAATTTACTGTAAATCGAGCCAATATCGATGTTCGAACATTGAGTAATAAAGCAATCGATACAGTGCGGCACATGGTGACCTCGTGTGTTGTGTCGTTTTGTGGTTTTGAAAATGATTTATGACGATATATGGAATCGTGGCAACATATGTGGAAAAGAATTGATGTTATCAGACAGTTAATCAGGGCTGTAGTAATGACAAAAGCTGGCATTGATCGATAACACATCTATAAACGACCGTTTATATATATATATATATATATATATATATATATATATATATATATATATATATATACATATGCACAGATAATCGTATAACGATTAGATCACTGGCTGACTGACGTAAAGAGATTTAAAATTAAAATATTTAAATTCAACGTTATTTCACGCGGTTAATGGGAACCGAATGGATACGATCTTTGCTAATCGAGTCAGAGATGGCTCGTGTTGCCGAGTTCGAATCTGTCGACTGGTGTTAATCGTGCCAACCTGCACTTAAGATTCCCGAACTGATGAAACACTAGTGTCTGTAGGTATTTAATTATTATAGTAAAAGAAAATAATTATATATATATATATATATATATATATATATATATATATATATATATATATATATAACTACTTCATTTATTCACATAAATTTAATATACGAAAGTATAGATTTATGCGTAAACTTTAAGTATTTACTTCAAAAGTGCTCAATACGTAGATAGAGCTAGTTAGTAATTCATAAAATATATATGGCGATTAAGCTAAACTGAATAGTCTGCCTTTCATCCTAATATAGGATTCGTCAGGCTTATGCGCGAATTCTGTCGTTGCTTCTTGTTTTTATATATGTTGAGGATAAACTGTAGGCGAGAAATAGCAAACAACTGTGTTCACAAAATAAAACTTACTCTAGGATAGCGATACAAAATAGCTTTAAAACTAACAATAACAATAGAAAACAAACAAATAAATAAATTAAATAAACATGAATATACATAAACGATCACACACATATATGTATATATATATATATGTATATATGTATGTATATGTGCATTATTGTGTACACATAGGCATATTTATATGTATAAAAAAAAGGAGAACGACCACCTAAAACCACTAACCTAGTTCTAAAACAGATCCTTTGTTTGATAAAATGCATGCCCATTGGCTGATAGGAAGGGGCGCGGTGGATACTAGAAAGCTGATTGGCCAACTAGAAATCCTCAACATATATAAAAACAAGAAGCAAGGACAGAATTCTCGCATAAGCCTGACGAATCCTATAGTTGGATGAAACGCAGAATATTCAGTGTAGCTTAATCGCCATATATTTTTATAAATTACTATATATATATATATATATATATATATATATATATATATATATATATATATATATATATATATGTTTGCGTGTGTGTGTTTTGTTTACATACATTTTATATAAGTCATCGGTATCGTCGGTTTAAAAATCGATAAATAGGGGACGTTTTATATACCCATATCAAGCTCTCTTCAGCCAATACTCATGTCTTTATAACCAGAAGTGCAAACATGTACATACCTTTCGATTTCAGGTTTACCTCTCGTAACTGGAAGTGGAAACATGTTTCAACTTTCGGTTAAAAAAGAGATAAGTATTGGCGGAAGAGAGCTTGATAAAGCTATCTAAAACGGTCCCTGGTTATCGAGTTGTAAACCGACGGTTCCGATGCCTTATCATGGGCCCAACTCTCTTCCTGATCTACAGCAATGATCTCCCAAAACACATACTTAAATCATTCGTTGACATCTATGCTGATGACGCGACCATCTATGGCAACACATCAAAGGCCGTAAATGACAAAGTTCGCTTTGATTCTCTCTCCTTTTATCTTGAGCATGTGGTACAGTGGGGGAAGATGTGGATGGTTACTTTTAATGCATCTGTAACCAAGCTCCTATCTTTACATCATCAACGCTCTAATCCCCATATGACATCAATTGAAATAAACAGCTCTCATTTGGGGAGACCTCATGCTTTGGCAATCTTCTGGGATGTCCCATTATTTCTAAAATGGAACACGTACATGAAGTCTGTTGCCAAGGTCGCTGGAAAAATGGTACCGATCCAGAAGATATCTCATTGCTGATGAAATTCTTTATCTATATAAAAGCCAAGTACGTCCAAGGATGGAGTACTGCTACTACATCTGTTCAGGGGTTGACAGAGTACAAAATAGACTTCATGGCTTAGTGAGTGATGCCCTTTTCTCTTCCCTGCAACATGTCTCTCGTGTAGCTAAAACCACTGCCAATAATTTCCCCACTCTTTATCTGTGCTTAAATCAAAACGAAGACTTCATGAACAAAGTCTTAAAAGTGCACGCCTGTGGAACTCTGTTCCGTTTGCTTGTTTCCCACCTGACTACAAATTGGATGTCTTAAAGTCCAACATAAACAAATTCCTAATAAACCGCTCCCTTAAGTAAGGCACGTTATCAAATCTCCATTACTAACGATTACTATGATATGATCCCATTGATTACTGTACACACAATAAGCCTTATCCCGGAGTGGCTTCCGAGCCTTGATAATGGTGACTACCATGTAAAAAAAAGCTAAACTTTTTAAAAACAACAAATAAAATAAACAGTATGCTCTTATTTTCAGATTTTCATTATGATTGATCACTCTGCTTGATTTCTTTTTCCTCCAAAAATTATATATATATATATATATATATATATATATATATATATATATATATATATATATATATATATATATATATATATATATATATATATATAAAACCTCCATTATCGGTGGAGGACTATTGTAAATGATTTCGCCTGTTACTTAATGTAATGAGAAACTTTTGTTTTTGTAAATAAATATACAAATCGAGGTTTCTGAATTTTGGAGTTGAGGATTGGTTATTCGTATTATTTGGATTAATCGAACTACTGTTTCTAATCTTTAGTGTGATTTTCACAACGTTTCGGTCGATGTAACCGCTGACCTCCTTCAGGTGTATTGTGTCGAACTCGGGAATGTTTCTGTCGAACTCAGGAATTTGGGAGGAATTTCGAGCGTAAGAATGTATTTACTTCACGATGGTAGCCTGCTCTTGTTCCATAACAATTAATAATATTTTATCAATTTTCAGGAATGTTACTGCAACGTCCGAAGGTGATGTGGCATAACACGAACAAAAACAATACACGGGCATAGTGGAAATTTGCAGCTTTATTGTTTAGACAAATAGCTAGCGAAATAATTGTCTTCATAAATAAACTGCAGGGATTCTTTATTCATTACATTTGATGTTGATGTATTGTCATTCAATTTAGTATGTTGTTTTTTTTTAATTCTCGGCGCGTAAAGATCAGCGTGTTTCTTCGTTGAGGATGTCTATTAACTTTAAATAGAGGTAAGCCATTTGTTTTGCCCTTACAATGAATATTTACTGCAATGGGTTATATATTGACGCAATTTTAGCCGGATTACAACTTGTTATACAGTACTTTACACCAGGAAAATTGGTAGTACGTGCATGTAAGTCTGCGTGATAACTTTGACTGTATGAGTAGGTATAAGTTTGAAATGTATCTGATTTAAAAACTAATACTAATGAGTCGGCATTGCCTATATGTTCTGCATAGTTTGTTTCATCGACAAGACCGACTTCCATCTCTGAAGCAGTTGTAGAGCCAATTTGCAGGTACTTTTGTGTGCCCCCTATATATATATATATATATATATATATATATATATATATATATATATATATATATATATATAGTGTGTGTGTGTGTTCGTCTGTTGCATTTTATGCGTGACCGATGTATAGGTGTTAGTAAGAATGTTAAACCTAGAATTAGCTACTTCATTGTACGGGACCAGAAACAGAAGAACGAGGATTATCAATAATATTTGTTGAAGGTCAGCTGTGACGCACTATTATGAAATTCCAGCAAAACCTCAGCAAACACAACGATAATTAATTGATTACGACATTGCCTCTCACTTTCAAAAACTGTATTTATGATAGAAGTTTAATAGCAGATTAATTCTTCTATATTCGCACGTAGAAAAAACTTACACATCTATAGGACTCACTCGTGTATAAATATGTTCGCGTGCATTTATTTATGGTTTTAAATGTGGTTCCGCTTGAAAAATATTGATCAGATTACTGCAGATAGCATTTGCCATGTTTTTCTTTTCCTTTTTTAAATTAAATTTCCACCCCAAACAAGGCAAAGTGCCCCTTTGAAATAGGGGGCTACTATCAAGGACATAAGTTGCAGGGGTGTTATGAAAAAGGAAGAGTAGCAAGATATTTGTTCACATTACACTTGAACTTCTGCATGTCAGTACAAATGGGAAAGCAGAATCCCGGAAGGGAGTTCAAAATTCTAGCAGTTCTGGGGAAGAAAATATTGGAGAAGAAGGCTTTCTTATACCCAGGAGTCTTTACTGTGAAGGGGTTGGATTTAGTTACTTGTCGGGTTTGTCGGGGATATTCACGTCAAGGGGGTACTAGTTCTTGTAGTTCGTCAGAGCATTCACCATTAAACTACTTGTAGAACAGGCAGAGGGGTGCAATATTTCGTTGACGGGACAGAGGCTGAAGCTTAGATGACAGTTCAAGACCTATAAGGTTGGCGACTGTCTTTTGAACTCTTTCAAGGAGTGAGAGGAAAATAGCAGATGCACCAGCCCAAATGTGACAACAGTACTCCATACATGGGCGAATGGTGGCTTATAGAGGTACAGGAAACAAGCTTAGCCTTGGCAGCATTGAATACGACCATCCATCTTCGTCCCCAATCCACTACAGACTGGAAGTCATCTTCTAGTCTGTCTGCCATTTCCTTAGATATGTGATCATTTGTTTCTCCCTCGTGACTGTTATAGTGAGTGGTGTCATCAGCATATATACCCATCTCAGAAACAATTTAGTCAGGGAGGTCATTTATGAATATCAGGAATAATAACGGTCCAAGGATAGAGTCCTAAAGTACTCCAGCATTTATATCATATTGTTTAGATGCACGACCGTCGAGGACAACCTGGATTTTTCTCTGACTAAAGAAGGGTTTAATTACATTATGCATTCTTCCACCGATACCATATGATCTAATTTTCCTTAAAAGACCATCGTCCGATACCCTGTCAGAAGCCTTAGATATATCGAGGGCTACCGCTCTATCCTCCACCGTTTTGTCCAGTGAACAGTATATTCGTTCAGATATTACAGTTAGGATATCTGCTGTGGAACAGGCTTGTCTAAATCTATATTGACTGTCGGTCAGGAGTTTAGCAGCTGTAAGGTGATGGACTAGAGCTTGATTAATAAGGGACTCAAATATTTTGGCGAAAAGCGGGAGAAGACTAATGGGGTGATAATTTAATAGGTCAGTTCTTTCGCCAGAATTCTTGAAAACTGGTACCACAGAAGCGGTTTTCCAGCAGCCAGGAAAGCTAGATTCATTAAGGTAGTTGTTGTAAAGTTTGGGGAGAACTGGAGCAACCTCAGCGGAGCTTTTTTTAATAGCACAGCTAGGATGAGATCGGATTCACATGCTTTTGAGGTGTCTAGGTTTTTTTTATCATAGCATGTACCTGAGAATGGGACTAATTTTCGAGTCATAATGTGGCGTTTGTCAGCAAAGGAAAGTCAAGGAGGGAGTTGTGTGCCGGGTCCGAATGTGGAGTTTGAGGCAAACTGGTTAGCGAGAAGGTTAGCCTTGTCGGTTGCCGTGCAAACAACACCAACGATCGTTTGAGAGTGAGGGACTCGTTGACTGCCCATTATTTACCCTATTGTTGAAGATTTTCCAAAAATCACGGGTTCCTAATTTCTGTGCTTCAATGCGTTTTCTGGTGATTTCAGTGTATTCTGTCTTAGCTGTCGCTTTTTCTCTCCTACAATTACTTCTAGTTTATATATAATTCGTTCTGTATGATCTGGACTTATGTTTGTTGAATCTGCGGTGCGCATGCTGCCTTTGAGGAATGGCAGCTGCAAAAGTAGAAGTAAACCACTGGGGAGAGTGGGACTTGCTATAGAATTTCCGTGTGGGAACATGTGCTTCAATTGCAGTTTTGAACCATTTAGTCGTGTCATTTACGCACTGCTCAGCTGGAAGAGAAAATATATTTCCCCATGGGCATCCGATTGGATCCCTGATGGGTTCTCAATCAGCATTTTTGTAATACTTAGTTGTTTTTCGCAGTGGATCTTCAGTTTTGGGTCAAGAATTAAAGGCGAAATCTACCATTATCACAGCGTGATCAGCATTCCCGAGTGGGCGGTGGGCATTCGTTATACAATCATCGGGAACTGTGGTCATAAATAGATCTAGAAGTGAGAAATACTGATTTTGCTGGACTAGGAAAAGTGTCGGAAATGTAACCGTCTGTTATAGGGAATGAGATATCGAGAAGCTATATGTTGTGCTACCAGCTACGTCTGTGTAGGTAGAGAACCCAAGCCAGTTACTGTTATGGATATTAAAATCACCAAATACATGTACTTGTGCGCTAGTATCGAGAGAGAGAGAGAGAGAGAGAGAGAGAGAGAGAGAGAGAGAGAGAGAGAGAGAGTACTATATCTATTCTGCCAGAGACTTTGTTTATTAGGGCACTGCCTTGGGTCGAGGAAGAGCGGTAGAGAAAATACAATATATTATGTTGCATGTTTAGTCTGAAGAACATAAAGGCCTGGTCGTCTGATTCTAGTTTTGTTTGTCAAAGGGAGGGTGTTACGAATATAGACTCCAAGCCCATGCATATATCTGTATGAGTCCTTACGGCAAAATGGGAGATAACCAGGCATGTTAAAGTCGTTAGAAGGAATGGAGGAGTGTAGGTTAGTTTCACTTAATACTAAGATATCCGGGGTGTTTACTAGGAGAAAAGCTTCAACATCATCTCAGTTAGTTCTAAGCCCGCGGATATTCGTAAATGCAAGCCTCAAGGGGGGCAGGTTGATTTTCTTTTAGTTGTTTCCTGGTTTGGACGTAATTTTAGATTGAACTGCCATTTCATTTTATTTGTGTTAAAGATTTTTGTTAGGGTGATGGGGGGTGCTGGACAAATGGTTGTGCAGAATATCAGACATCCAATACAAGTAGACCATATATATATATATATATATATATATATATATATATATATATATATATATATATATATATAACTGGATATTAATCTGCGTTCTACAAAATAAATGTATATTTCTAATTCATATTGTAGTTTTGCATTACATTTATCCCGTTCCCTTATTCATTACTAAGGTTTTCTTTAATCAAAGAAGTCAAAGGAGGGTGTACACCTAGATTCACACGTACAACTCTTATTACTCATTGAACTTGTGACAAGTTAAATAACATAAAGATTATCCGTATCTATACCGCAATCAAATTCCTAATATAGTCTATTTTACCGTAATGGCATGTGCTTTGCTGTTCATATCATTTACCGCCTCTGTTACTTCAGCTAGTTTTTATCAACTGTCTCATACTTAGAAATATCTGCTTTATGTCGTTTTATATTCAGACACGATACAAATTTAATCGGATATTTAGATTTTTTCAAATCACACACACAGAAACATACACGCGAATAATCACGAGTTTTTTCTTCCTAATTTACAGAGGCATTATCTCCTGTTTAATTCCCACAATTATATTTGTTTCATCAGAGAAAACACATGCATTCGGGAATGGAAATGAACACTTTTTTTCTATAATAGTCTATTTCAACAGGAAAATATCCTGTATTGTATAATATATCCAAACATACACACATACACACATAAAATTTTAACATTTATACAAAACTACAAAATCCGACAACCGGCACTTCTGCAGTTTAAAGCCCGTTTTTTTTTTCTTTCTGCGAGCCTCGCTCAACCAAGCAATGCGAATCACGGAAACCGCTGGAGTATACCGAGTAAGAAAAAATTGGAAGAAAATAAAAAAAAGTGGGGCAGAGTATAATCCGGAGGTTTCCGTCGTCTGTCGGACGGTGCCGAGCGAGATTAACAGAAAAACGGGATTTAAATTGCAGAAGTACCAGATAGCCATGTCTACTGATATTATTTCCCAAAGATTAGGTACCATCCTAGAAAACATATATATTTATTTGTAACAAAAATATAAACGAAAAGTGATTGATAATTTTACTTATCGTTCTCTTAACCCGACACTGTTGCGGTTACTACATCATAAAATAAATGAATATTTGCACTATCATCATTAAACATCACTTACCTTTGGGAGCATAATAAGTACATATTTTATGATCTAAAACAAAGAACTTACTAATAACATGATATTTATTGTTGTATGTATGTGTTTAGTATTCCAAATTTTCTTTCCGATTTCATGTATCTGTTTTTCTTTTTTCTTTTTTTTTTTTTTTGTCTCCGGTTCACTAGTACAAATCGGTTATTCGCTAAAAAGTGTTATTACTTGGAAATAAAACACAGAATATAGGCCATATAAACACCATAACAATTATGATTAAACGTTTTACTTTGCCGACGAAATACATATCTATCTATTTATCTCCTAAATCTCTCTCTTTCTCTTTTCTCTCTCTCACTCACTCTATCTCTCTCTCTCTCTCTCTAAATATATATATATATATATATATATATACATATATATATATATATATATATATATATATATATATATATATATATATATATATATATATTAGCACTGCATGGTCGTTAAATCCGCTCAACTACTATATTTTAAGTCATGGAGATTTCGTATTTATTATTATAGAGCTAATTCTGGATTGATTTTTATCGAATATAGAGTAATGGATGCAAATGTTATAAAAATACATATGACTTGGTTGCCACCCGCTAAACTCTAAACAACAAGGTTTATTACTCCAGATTTTTCGTTTTGTATCTACCAAGCGCCGTTACCGTTGACGCTACTGACAAAAGGATACGAAAGCTAATTAATTACGCGACTATCGGCTATTAATGTTTAATTTTGCGCATGCGCAAAAGAACCAAGATGGGTTACAGCTTTATTTGACTTACCCTGCCAAAGTCAACTGATTTTTTTCAGTTTTGAGTGTATAGCAGCTATGTTTACAGCCTAAAAATAACATCGAAATTTTTCTACCGGTTCAAATTTACTATATATATAAGATTCAGGTTTGTAGAAAAACATTCAAAAATAGGTTTTGCATATTGTATGTATGACAACGGCTACAAAGCCCTGTAGGCACTGAAAAATCTAACATAGTCCTCCTTTCTAACAGGAATTTACTAGCGACTCGGAACCGCTTGTGGATTTAATAATTCAATGAAACCCGCCGAGGTTGGGTGCCACTTCGGTTCCATAACTCTGTAGATTAGTTATGGTCTAACTATGTACCAATAACATGTTCCGTTTAAGATTTTCATTTCAAAATACTCCCATGTAAGTTATTTCGGTAATTTGTTTTTCAAGTCGGGAGAGGAGGGTCTCAGAGAGTACAAAATCGTAGCTGTGCGTAATCCTATTACCAAACCCAGGGTCTGCCAGCGGCCACCTGATTGCACCAGGGAATTGCCACACTCTTATACACATTCCGGTACATTTTGATGTTTGCTTTCAAGCCGACATCGAAGATGTTAAGTGGCATGATGTGGCCCTCACTTAAAACCACACCAACTATCATAACCGTGTCCGTAAACTGTTTTCATCACCCTAGGCTCGTTCCGTTTTTTTTCGTAGCAATTCAGGGATGCATTTTGAGGGTGTTGGAAACGGTCCTGTAAGTTATGGTAATAACTTAGATCGTTAGAGAGCATGAGTTGTACAGTGGCGCATCTTCGATCTCGCTAGTCGAACAGTGTGTTTCTTTCAAACATGATAGAAGGCAACTATCTCCCTTGAGATGTGTACACAACTGGCCAACTAGTAGAGGGTCTGCAATAAAAAAGGGAAATCGGTGTTCATCAAACTGGAAATGGAATCATGTCGTTTTTCCAGTTTGATGCTGTGCTATGAGACGATATTTACGTTGTTTTCAGTACGTTTACACCCGGGAACAGAAAAATAAAAACATTTTCTACTAGAAAATATATGATTGAATAAATATAATCTTCTTATACAGATACACATTATTAGCGGTTATCTCCAATATCTTTCATTAAAATATACTGCTGTGAGGAAACATGCATACACGAGTTTAGTACGGTCCGAATAATCTTTTAATTTACTAAACGTAAGATTCAACCACGTGTCGTAAACCTAAAGGCTTATCACTATTTTTTTAAAACCTACTACATTTTTCATTATTTGAGCATCATTTTTGAATAAATAGCGTTATTATGCCGCCAATCATTTTATGCTTATGTCTATATCTGCCCCATAGATGGCTTGATATTGTAAATTGTATGCATTCAGTTTAGAAGCAAAAACATTACCTAAGAATGAAGTAACATTGTTTTATTAAAATGTGTTACGTAATCCATCTTGGTTAACTCCATTCTGTGTTTGCAATCATCATGGGTGTATATGTGTGCCTCTCCCATGTTGTTAAGCTACTGAAGTTGCATGTCTATTTCATAGTGCCATTGAGAAGAAATATCTGGACTACACATTTCTGGGATCTAGTATCTTCTTGTATAATCTAATTTTAAATCATTTCTCATGAGTACATGCTTCCAAATTTGTATTTTGTTTATTTTTTGCCACTCGGCGATACAGGTTAATAAGTGCAGCTTAGTGATTGTTAGTAGTGAAAACTGGGTATAATTTTATTATTTCTTTGGACGGCTCAACAAGAAATTGTTTACACTGGACTTGAAAATAACCATATTATATTTAGCCAGAAAGCATGGCCGATTTTCCTAGGTAAGCCCTCATAGCTTTGCTCATGGAATCTGCATTTAAATTAAGGCACAGATAGAGGGTAACAGAAATGTATTCTATTAGTTGTAGCAACACGAGTGTTTTTATCATACAGATTGAAGCTCAGACGAGCACATACAATGAAAATAATTTCAGAAGAGGGACAGATTAAGAATGTCTATTTTGTGGAAAAGAGGCTTCAGAGAATAGAATACGGCATTGCCTTCTAAATTTCGAGGCCATTTCTAAACTTCATCAAGCCAGTATAGTGTGCGACGAGCCCATATATTTAATCATTACTCCATCCTAGGAGGAACTTGGCTCTCATACTGGTAAAGAATTGCATAGGAAGTGAGATATCTATTGAAGTAGTAAAATGATTTAAACATTTTACGGCATCCATGGCAACATATTTGATGCATGTGCACGATTGCAGATTATGAGTGGAGGTCAGTCCCAGAAGCTTGTCAAAACATAGTGCTTCCCCAAGACGAGTTTTGGAACTGAGACTTTTGATTCACTGTTATTACTAGCCGGAATTGACAAGTTATTTAATAACTAAGGTATCGATCACATTTATCTCTGTAATACCCTTACCATATGCCAATAGAAGCTCTCACTGATATATCGCAAGATAACTGTAAAGATATAAAAAAATAAGTGACTTACTACTATGCCTGTGTGTGTACACATCACCAAACGTACGAAAATTAGTTGCACAAATACACTGACTTATATTAAAAAAATGTAGCAATTATACTCTTGTATTTTAATAATAATAATAATAATAACAACAACAACAATAATAATAATAATAATAATAACAACAACAATAACAACAGCATAACTGAGGAAACAAATCTACCACTTCTGGATCGACTACAAAAAGGCGTACAGCAGGAACCTGCAAGCATAGATAATAGAATTATTTAAAATGTATAAAATACAAAGCATGATCATCAACGTGATAGAAAATGCAATGAGAACATGGAAACTGGGATTGACAGCTGATGGACAACAAAAAATAGAAATGAACACACAAAGAGGCATCTTTCAACGAGATTCACTATCACTATTATTGTTCATTATTGCCTTGCCATGATGCCCCTGAACAATATACTGAGAAAGTGCCAAGCCGGATACAAGTTCTCTAACACGGAGTAAAAAATGAACCACCTAATGTACATTAACGATCAGAAACTTTTCAAAAGAACCGAAAATGAACTAGGGACATTGATAAACACCAGCAATATCTTCAGCCAGGATATCCAAATGGAGTTTGCTAGGGAAAAGTCTGCACTACTAGTTACAGGAAAGGAAAAACAAGAGACGACGGAAGGCATGGAACTACTTAACCAAACGGAGATAAAGGCACTAGGGGAACAAGATCAGAAAACACATGACCATGCACAACGCAATAAACCAGAAGGGCGATTTTTACCGAATCTACGTAAAAAGGAAATAAAGCGGGAGGGGGCGTGTTTGTATAGAAGACTGTGTGAATGACACACACACACAAATAGAAAAATACATAATGAAAAACACTGAAAGAATAATCATGGCAGCAAGAGACACTGAAAAAAATGAATAATACAGAAAACAGAGAGACATAGGATAAGACAAGAAAAGAGAAACAACACGGAAGATTAATAAGGATTACAAAAGATGAAAGTAACGAAAACACTTGGACATGGATGCAAAAAGGACATATAAGCCGAGAAACTGAATCCCAAATAAATGCAGGGCAGTATAATTCGATAAAAACCAACCCAAAGCAAAGGTCGACAAAACACAAAAAAAAACCAACAAATGCAAACTATGTAAATAAAAGACTAAACAATAAACTATATAGTAAGTAAATGTAGCAAACTAGCCCAAAAAGAATACAGGAAGAGACAAGATCAAGTGGGAAAGACACCACACTGGGAAGTATGCAAACAACTGCATCTCGAACGCACAAATGAATGGTACAAACATAATCTGGCAACAGTACTTGAAAGTGAGAATCACATAATCCCATGGGACATGGACATACTAACTGATAAACCTGTTCAAACAAGAAGACCGGATGTCGTACTAATTAACAAGAAAAAAAGCTCTGTCAAATCGTAGACTTTGCTGTTCCAGCTGACCACAGGGTGAATATCAAATAAAAGGAGAAACGGAGCAAATATATAGAGCTAGCCAGAGGGCTGGAAGGGATATGGAAGATGAAGAAAATCCAAATAATACCTATAATAGTAGGAGCACTAGGAACAATCCCAAAAAACTTTGAAAAAGGAATGGGAGAAATGGAATCCAAGAAATGATTGCGAAAATGCAACGAACAACAATGATTAAACCAGATGAAATACAAAGAATGTGGAGACTAACCCTCTTGAGCCACACGCGCGGGCCTGGCAAACTGATGCAGAGGCAAAACATGAATCACTACATGGAACCAAGAACACCGAAGCCGCATATCTATAAATTCTCTAACCCCACCACACCCCTATTACCACATAACTGCACCCCACAAAAAAGTAGTGGTGTAGAGTCAAGGAGGAAGGAAAGACCGAGAAACTGATCAGACCTCCACAGGATAAGCGCACTGGGACCTTGAAGAGGCTTATTGCCACTCAAATTCAAGTGAAGAACAATAGCCGCTTCCAAAAACGAATTCAATTGCACGTAGCTGTTGCGATTATGCAAATTTCTTTGCAAATATTATCGAAAGGGGTGGGGATTACTAGAAATCCGTAGAGAATAGTTGTGATTCAGCTTCTAGGGAACACTACGGGCTATTTTCAAGGAGACATATTTAAGGATCTATGCAAAATCTAATTGTGAGCCAATAATAATAATAATAATAATAATAATAATAATAATAATAATATTAATAATAATAATGATAATAATAATAATAATATTAATAATAATAATAATAATAATAACAATAACAATAACAATAACAATAATAATAATAATAATGATAATAATAATAATAATAATAATAATAATAATAATAACAATAACAATAACAATAATAATAATAATAACAATAATAATAATAATAATAATAATAATAATGATGATGATGATAATGATAATGATAATAATAATAATAATAATAATAAAGAGAAGAAAAATAAGAGAAAGAAAAGTTGACGGATAAAGTTGTAAAGAACTTGTATTGGTAGTGCTATAAGTATATCATACATTAATAATAATAAAAAAAAAACTACTCATAATTGTTGTGACTAAACGGCTCCATCACAGCTACATCTTGAATGAATATATGTGTAGGAATCGTGCTTCTGTTATAAGTATATAACACCCTTCATAATCCAGCCTCAGCTCGTGCAATTTATGAGAAAATAAATATCCTTGCATCTAGAAGCCCCTGATACATTAAATCTTATTGCGAAATAATTCCTTATACGCATAAGCACAGACGTGTACTCTATTCAATATAGCGCCACCATACTTATATAGGAAATAATCCAATAAACTAACAAAACCAAAATCTATAAAACGCGAAATGTAAATTCTCAAACTAAATATATTGTCCTGTATATGACGAGATACGTTCTACTTGCAAAATCTTTCTTGAATTGTTAAGATGCTTCAATAGTTCGGATGAACTTATACTAACTTATTTATACAACATGTACTCTGCTTTGAATGGATCAGGCGTTGAACTTCTGAAGTCCATGATAGTTTTATTGTGCCATATTTGGCATACTTTGACTATTTTTCTCATCTTATCTCGCAACGTTTTCAGCGATGTAACCTCCGTCATTTTGTCAAATACGTGTTGTCGAAAGCAAATGTCCCCATGCCAATCAAGAGAATTTATAGGGATATCGATCAAATTATTATTTAAATACACAGGCACTTTGTTTTTACTCCGTCGATCATTGACGTGTTGAGAAAATATGAAAGATCAAAATAATAATCACTGAACGTAGCAGCCTCCTTGGAACTGAACGGTTTGCCTTGACGAAATATTAAGAATCCAATTTATCATTAATATCTAACAGAACGAGGAACTTGAGTCATGGTTAAATATCGTTTCTATTTAAAATTATGTGCAAATCCACGGGTCCAATATACATATTTCTAGAAAATGGACTTATAAAATATTACATCAGCCGAAAATTCTGACATGACATCGCCAACTTCACTTGAATCAGTTGAAATAAGCAACACACTTGGAAGATGGTCTTGGTTCAGTTATTGGTGGAAGTATCAAATGGCATGTGTCGTTTAATGATAAGGGGCTTACTTCGTGTCTTTCAATCGTTTATGTGCCCCTTATTTTCCTAAAATTCTTATTTATAGCTTTGCTTTCATTGAGGAGAAAGTGATTCTAACAATTCTAGGCCTTTGCTCCTAAAATAAGAAAAATTGAGTTAATATATTCGATGCATAACTTGTGTTGCTTCTCGTAATCATTAAAAACAGTTTGTCACACCAGGTCTCCGTTTGGTTGTGACTTATATTACAGCACTTCATTAGTTACTTACATTCTATAACCATCATTATTCGTATTAGGAATGCACCTTAAAAACATGTCTCTGACATTATAGATGCAGTAGTTACACGCAGTTGGGGATCTTAATGTCGACCATAGTAATTGGCTTGTTTTTTCATTTACACAGACGTAACTAGCAGGAGCAAACACACCTTCTCTAAAGCTCTGTAACAGATGATTTTGTCTGTGCCTCCCATTCTAGATCTATTCCTTATGATAGTACATGAGGGTTGTGGAGCAGATGTCCACATTCCACTCAGTAATGGCGTTCACCTTGTAATATTGGTTCACATAACCCTAAGTTATCAACACCAAGCTGAGTAAAAATTGCTTCAAATGACAAGATGTTTCAGACAGACAGTTTGGGAAGTCATCAAAGAACACTTTGTGGCTGGCATATGGATTCATATATTTTACCTTCCTGCTGAAAAGTGTGAAAATTGGGCAGCTGAATGATGCCATTTCGGCATTAAAGCACATACTCCCTTAGAGACGTACTATAGAAAATATAATGATTTATAGAAAATATGATAATGATTTATAGAAAATATAATGATTTATAAAAAAATATAATAATGATTTATAGAAAATATAATGATTTATAGAAAATATCATAGTGATTTATAGAAAATATAATGATTAATAGAAAATATAATGATTTATAAAAAAATATCATAATGATTTATAGAAAATATAATGATTTATAGAAAATATAATGATTTATAGAAAATATCATAGTGATTTATAGAAAATATAATGATTAATAGAAAATATAATGATTTATAAAAAAATATCATAATGATTTATAGAAAATATAATGATTTATAGAAAATATCATAATGATTTATAGAAAATATAATGATTAATAGAAAATATAATGATTTATAAAAAAATATCATAATGATTTATAGAAAATATAATGATTTATAGAAAATATCATAATGATTTATAGAAAATATAATGATTTATAGAAAATATAATGATTTATAAAAAAATATCATAATGATTTATAGAAAATATAATGATTTATAGAAAATATCATAGTGATTTATAGAAAATATAATGATTAATAGAAAATATAATGATTTATAAAAAAAATATCATAATGATTTATAGAAAATATAATGATTTATAGAAAATATCATAATGATTTATAGAAAATATAATGATTTATAGAAAATATAATGATTTATAAAAAAATATCATAATGATTTATAGAAAATATAATCATTTATAGAAAATATCATAATGGTTTATATAAAATATAATGATTTATAGAAAATATAATGATTTATAAAAAATATCATAATAATTTATAGAAAATATAATGATTTATAGAAAATATCATAGTGATTTATAGAAAATATAATGATTTATAGAAAATAATGATTTATAAAAAAATATCATAATGATTTATAGAAAATATAATGATTTATAGAAAATATCATAATGATTTATAGAAATATCATAATGATTTATACAAAATATAATGATTTATAGAAAATTTCATAATGATTTATAGAGAATATAATGATTTATAGAAAATATCATAATAATTTATAGAAAATATAATGATTTATAGAAAATATCATAGTGATTTATAGAAAATATAATGATTTATAGAAAATATCATAATAATTTATAGAAAATATAATGATTTATAGAAAATATCATAGTGATTTATAGAAAATATAATGATTTATAGAAAATAATGATTTATAAAAAAATATCATAATGATTTATAGAGAATATAATGATTTATAGAAAATATCATAATGGTTTATAGAAACTATTATGATTTATAGAACATATCATAATGATTTATAGAAAATTACATAATGATTTATAGAAAATATCATAATGATTTATAGAAAATATAATGATTTATAGAAAATATCATAATGATTTATAGAACATATCATAATGATACACTCAACACTTTCCTCACTATCCAACAACCATGAAGTCGCTTGAATGGCAACTTAGACGGCTGAACCCAATGTCTGGCGATTAGACCTGTCAAACAGATTTCCTCCAAAATCACACTCGTACATCTAAAATCACCCTTTTCATGTCGTTATATTATAAAAATCATGTTGTGATATCATAAAAAATCATGTCGTGATATCATAAAATTCATGTTGTGATATCATAAAAATCCTAGACTTGATCTGATATTACTTCCCGCATACTAATTACAAATTGATTTGCTGATCCATTTGCTATTGTCCTTAACACTTGAACAAATCCCTAGCAAAGACTTTGTTCTCTGATGGCTTAGAATTCGACTCTGTGTTATCAATATTCAATGATTCTTGTACATAAACATACTTAATAATCTCCCGACAAATCCCCTTTCGGTGTTCGCCTTTTTATATTTAGTCATTCATACACTTGTACCTCATCTTGTAAATTCTAGGTTCTTTTCTGGCCAATATTATTTATTTAGACAAGCCCGTTCTATTGAACACATATTTTATCTATCATCTCTGATTCTATAAATCGCGTATCCGATGAGTCAAAAGTAGCTAGATCTCTAACCCTTTTTATTTTGAGAGCCGTTGGCAAGATCTGCCATAGAGGGCTTGTAAAAAAAAGTAAATTCTGTGGTATTTCTGAAGGAATACTAATCATAATCAGATCATTCCTAGAGATAAATTTATGTTGTCCTTGATGACCATACGATTAACCTTATATTAATTCAGGTGGGTCCATTGGTTCAATCCTTGAATCTTTATTTATGGATGACATTCCTGACAAAATTGTTTCTGAGATAGATATATTTGCTGATGAGATTAGACACTATAATTGGCACCATAGGAAAATATGTATATATCCACTACTGCGCTTATCATGAGTTTTATTTCCCCTGCTTTTTATGCCGATGTTTCATCAGTCCTTCTTCATGGATATCTTGTCGAACTCAAAAATATTTCAAGCGAGGCGGATTTTACTGAAATCCTCGATCAGTTTATTTCTGAAAGATGTGATTATTATGCTTAATCCGTTCCGACCAAAGACATGTACTAGCATATGATCGCACTCCCCATATATATATATATATATATATATATATATATATATATATATATATATATATATATATATATATATATATATATGTGTGTGTGTGTGTATATATATGCATATATATATATGTATATATGTGTGTGTGCGTGTGTGCGCGCGCGTGTGTGTGTGTGTGTGTGTGAGTTCGTTTGTTTTCATGTGTGTGTCCGTGTGTTTGTGCTCTATTGTTTTCATAATCAACCGTATTTCTGAAATACATCTACGATATATGTCGCAACAGTTCTCTTTATAATATAATATAATATCTGAAAAAATATAAGTTTATGCATCATATACCTGCGCCGGTTATTTCCATGTGTACTCAATTATACTTTTACATATATTTTACGGCATTATTTGAACATTTTTGTGTATAGTGCTTATGCATTAACTGGAAGGGTAATTTCATCCAAATTTCTTTATTCTACGTTGGTCGATTTTTCGATTAGACTAGACTACATTCCCGGCGATCAGCTCAAAGTTTGTATCCATTGGCTTGTTTGTCTACTATATTATTAATTTCAATAAGTTTCCTTGAAATAAGGGATTCGCTTCTTAAAATGAATTTTACTTCTCATGTTCTGAAGTTTTTCTCCTTCTAAGATAACTAAAATTAACGCAATGAGCAAGTAACAGTCCTTATAAATAGTTACCTTCTTTCTGCTCTGACCCGGTCTTGTCTACTGGACAAACAATCTGGCACGAATAAATTAAATATGCTGGACACGTATGTAGTTGAAAATAGCTAAATCTATTAAAACGAGCATGTGACTGGGTGGGAAATAAATCCGTTGTTAAATTGGTGTATAGACAGCGGATACGGGCACCGATAGAGTTACGATTGGACAGATATACACCATTTCTATAATAATAATAATAATAATAATAATAATAATAATAATAATAATAATAATAATAATAATGCAACAACGAGAACTATCAGTTATGGAAATTTAATATTGGCATTTCAACTAGCTAAAATGTGTATCAAATTTTAACTATTGTCTAGCGATTCTAAGTAGCAACTTCCGTCAAATCCCATAAGTTATCCAACTCCTGGTCTCACAAAACTCGTTCGGCTTCATTGCCAATATATTTATATATATATATATATATATATATATATATATATATATATATATGCATATATATGTTTATATATATATTTATAAATATATATTTTTATATATATTTATATATATATATATATTTATATATATTTATATATATATATTTATATATATATATATTTATATATATTTATATATATATATATATTTATACATATATATATATATATTTGTTAATGTACCAGAAATTATTTCCTTATCGTCTTAAATATACCTACAATACAATAAATTATACTATATCTTTGCCCATTTTCCATGCTTGATTCTCTTTCTATTAATTTTTAAAATATATAGTTGTATGTTTTATGATTTCTTGCTCATTTTCGTTTTGTATCAATAATTATGGGTCATCGATTTACATAACTCGGGTCCTTTTCTTTTGTAGTTAGAAAATTTAAAATCGCATTACATTGCCTTATTTTGCTGATATAGTTGTTATGAATAATACAGTTAAATAGTGAGTAACACCCGGGACATGTCGTGTAACTTTATTTATTCAACTAGCGGTGGTACCCGGCGTTGCCCGAGTGTTTGTTTCCGGGACGGTGGGGGGAGTTTTAAAAAATGTTATGGTAGGTAAGTAGGAAGGATCAAACCCGGAGTCATGAGTAAAAGTAGGAAAATAAAGTGTGAAAAAAAAACAAAAAAACATCTGCAACGTTAACAGTTCGGCCACCAAGAAAAGTCCATTCCAGTTGTTTAGGAAAAAAAAAACAAAAAAAAAACGACTACGGTAGGTCGGCGCGAACGTGAAAATATAATGTGAATTGTCCAGCACGCTAACCACTACGCCACAGAACACTGCAGCTTAGTTTAGTGATTTTAAATAACTTCACATGAAAGAACTACGAAGCCAAACCGGTGTTCTCTTCTCAACTGTTCCTTGTGAGCGATCCCCAAACGGTGTAAAGTGGTGGCAGGGGGAGGAGGAATTTATTAGAGAGAAAATAGTTTACCACTTCCATTGATCTTAACCGATTTTGGCCGTGACTTCTCAGCAGAAAAAGTTTAGAAATCTAAGATTATCGAGGAATTTGAGAAATAATAAGCCTATAACACACCTCAGATATTGTTCTGCCGTTTGTGCATATTATATTTGCATGAAATATCTTGACTTTTAATCCTATTAATGTCAAAATCAGACGGGAAAAATGAGTTCATTTTATTTATATAGAAGAAAGAAAAAAGAATAGAAGAAGATAGAATAGAAGATAGAAGATAGATAGAAGAGAAGATTACTAGTTTTTTATTCTCAGATTTTATTTTTAATTGCCAACTTTCAATTGCTTTCACATTTAAATTGCACTTTTCACTTGTATTATTATTATTATTATTATTATTATTATTATTATTATTATTAGATTTAGTATTAGTAGCATTTAATTTTGCACCTTCCGTAAAAACTAACTCTTCATCAAAAATGCCCTTCATCAGTGTTCGCTCGTTATATTCCGTTCTCGATATAAAGCCACAATTATAACCTAATAAATTTTGTTAGCCTTCTTCAGATAACTTCATCCAATTGTACATTCATGCACATCCATGTCACAAAATGAGGTTATGTATTCGTTTCCTACTTTTATCGGCGTTTTTGTTTTATATTTAACTAGTTATCTGTTTATGTACATCGAAAACTTTATTGTTTTTCTGGCCCAGTTTCTTGTTTCTGCATTAGTTTTAGATGGCTTGGATGTATTTAATTATTTTGTGTTTTATCGTATCATATTTGTGTCAGAAAATTCTACATTTATTCTGCCATGTTTTTTAAGCTTTAAGTCTTTGACTTAATAGCATTGATCTGTGCAGATGTCTTTTTTCCTAGCGATGTTCATGTGTGTCCGTGTATTTCTCATTTTGCTAGTACTTGTTATTCGTCCATATATATTTCTTTTCACATCTTTCTTTTTTTGTCCATTTTTACTTCCGTTGACACTACATCATGCACTGCTCATTTCCAATTAGCTTTCAATGCTGCTCATCTTTCTTTACTCTTCGTGCTGCATTAGGTGTATGTTGTCAGTCCCGCACAAGCTTCTAATCTTACTAATCGTCTTTCCCCGTTTATTTTCACGATCTGATCAGTATCATATTTTGGATATGGTAAAATCTCATTGATCATTAGTTTTTAATCTTTTGTAAAATTCTTTACATTTCCAGCTTATAAATTGTGTCAGTAATCATATTATTAGCAATGTCTAGGCGTTTATTTTATTTAACGAATATTTTTTTTTATCTCTACTCATTAAGACTTATCTGACAAGTTATTATTTAAAATTTCTTACTGAACAAAAGCGGGCATTATACATAGAATTTTGGGTTCGATAACCTTTGTAAATGATTTTGTGTCATCGTAGCTGTCGTTAAACATAGGATTCTTGCTGGCAACGAAATACGAACTACACTGAAATTCGTGTAGTATCTAGTCTCCCCAAGGTGTTAGACCTCTTTGCATTCATTCAGTGTAGGTCTGGAAATGTTTTCAATCCTATGTCATTCAATCCTTAGGGACCATTAACTATTATTTTGCGCGGTAACAATATAGGCTGACATTTGGGGGGGGGGGGTCAACTGATCATATTTCGTGCAGTTTGATTTTCCATGACTTCATGTGCTGTTTCGTCATTTGTTTATTTTATTACGGGTTCAGTCCTCTTGTGGCTTGGTAATATTTATCACTTGTGGGTTTCGTTCGTCCCCTTTGAATAACGTTTACAAATAGTTGTTCACTATCATCGGCTTCCTGTTGGACTTCTCCCTGTTATAAGCGACAACAACACTGTCCAAGTTTTCAATATTTGTCACACAGGTTAGGTGGAGGCTTAATTGATGGGCTAACTCCTTTGTATTTCCATTCCCCTTTGGTTTTTCGAAACCCTTTAAGTAAAATCAACCGAGCCCTATCTCATCATATTTGTGTATGGACGTGCGTTTTGTGGGGGATTCCCATTTTGCGGCTTCGGGGAGTTTTGATTTTCTTATGCTCATGTGATCGTCTTTTTCTATGTTTTATTCTTCTTTATTATTTTCTGCTTATAAACATTCTTCTTTCTCTTCCTCTCTTTATTATTATTATTATTATTATTATTATTATTATTATTATTATTATTATTATTATTATTATTATTATTACTGTTGGTTTTGCTTTTGTCGTTGTTTTTATTTGATTGGTGTAGCGTTGGCGTTCGTACATTTTCCATTTGAATGGTCTTAAGCTGCTTAAAAAGGAGAATTCTATACCCTGGGTAACGGTTATAAATAATAATAAAAGTATGAAATTTAATTTTCCGTCCAAATCTCTTGTATTCGAGACATGAATTTCTCATAAAAAAAACAAAAATGAAATACGTGAAAAGCGTTCAGTATTTTGTATATTCCCATTTGGACAGATCTGCAGTTTCTGCACCATTTCTTTTTATTATGCTTATTATTTGGTTTAGCATGTCTTCCTATCCGAATTTAAATAATTCATCACGTCCTTTTGATATGTGTAAATGGAGGGAACACACAAAAGAGAGATACCTAGTAAGATAATAAGATAAAATGCGAGTGTGTAGAAACAAGGGACCTGAATTATTTTACTGAAGATACAAGATCCTAAATTTTACAAGGGTTTGTTTCATCAAACAATGTATACAACAAGCAGGATCCGTTTACCGGCGTTGCCCGGCTGAAGCATGCCCCATCCTCGTAAAAAATTAACTACGAGTTGCAATAATCTTCGCTAAGGTCCCGGTTCTGTTCCTATTAGTCCAGCGGAGGTGTAACCAGTTTTCTCTCCTCGATTTTTCTATATTCCGTGACGTTTCATGGCTATTCTTATCGCTTTATTTGGCGGGTAATGATGGGACTATCAGAGGGGATGGATGCGGGGATCTTGAACTTATAAATATGCAGCTTTAATGTTCTTGGTTCCATGTAACGCTTCCACATGTTTTATCTTTGTAGCACTTTGTCTGGCCCGCTAATTAGGCTCATGTGTATTAGTCTCCGCATTCAAGTAGTTTCCTTAATATTTCAGCTGTTTTTATTACTGTAATTTATTACTAGCTATTCTTGTGATTTCAATTTCTGCCATACCTTTTTCGAAGCTTTTCGGAATTGTAATTATAGCTATTATCCTGATTGTCTTCATAATTCATATCCCTTTGAGCTCTCTGGCAAGCTGTGTATTTTCTCCGTTTCTCTTTATCTTTGATATTCACCTATGGTCAGCCGTGATTTTTCTTTCTTGCTAATTATTACGATTTCCGGTCTTCTTGCTTGTATGGGTTTAAATTTTTATATGTCCATAGAATTTTGTGATGGTCGTTTTCAAGTACTGTCGCCGGTTTATGCTTGTACCATGTGTCGAGATGCATTTTTTGCATTATTGCCAGTATTCTGCCCTCACTACTTGCTCGTGTATGTTCTCGTGTTCTTTTGGGGCCAGTCTGTTGCATTCGCTTACTATATCGTTTATCGTTTTCTCTCACGTTCACAAAGTCTGCATTTGCCGTTTTCTTGTGTTTTGTCGATCTTTGATTTGATGTGATCGGTTCTTATCGCATTTTATTGTGGTGCAGTTATTAGGGATTCAGTTTCTCGGCTTGTATATCCTTTTCGCATCCAAGCCCAAGTGTTTTCGTTATTCTCATCCTTTGTCATCCTTATTAATCTTCTGTGTTGTTTTTCTTGCCAGCCTTATGAATCTTCTGTGTAGTTGTTTCTCTTCTTATTTCTATTTCCTCGTCTTATCCTTTGTCTCTGTTTCTGTTTTATCGATTGTCTCTTGCTGCCATGATTATCCCTTCAGCGTTTTGCATTATGTATTTTCCTAATTCTTCTTTCGTGTAATTCACACAGTCTTCTATACGAACTAGTCCTCTCCCGCCTTTTTTCTTATTCACGTAGAGAGGTTCAACATGGTTCTTTAAGTATAGTGCGTGGTGCATGGTCATGAGTATCTTAGTCTTCTGATCGGGCTGTCTCAGTTCTTTTTTACTCAACCCTACGAACGGTCTAGATTATCTTACTAGTGATACTTCCCATGTATTTATAACTTTTATTAGTTTCTGCTATATAATGTTGTTTCTATGTGTTTTATTGTCCTTCTGAGCTATTTCCTTCCAATTCTCTCTATTCTTCTTCTTCTTCTTCTTCTTCTTATTATTATTATTATTATTATTATTATTATTATTATTATTATTATTATAAAGGATGATAGAATGGCGAAGGAGGGAAAACACCCTTCAGACCTCCACTGGATAAGCGCCGAAAATGCTTGGATTGAAATTTCAGTGAAGTCCAACGCCCGTTTACAGCGAGAAATCAATTATAAAAAGTTGTCTCCGCAACGCGGAGTCCTTTACAAGGAGTATCAAAAGTGGTGGTAAATACTGAGAAACTAAGGAGACTTTCAGCCAGTCTCGAGAGAACGCCACCGCTTATGAGGAGTCAGTTATATCTTATATTTGCCTGGGTGAGAATTCATTGAAAGTACACATAATAAACACCATTATTTCTAGTATTTGTATCATAAGTATTAGAAGTAATGGAGATATATTATGATAATAAAGAATTTATGGTACAGATCAGTGGCGACTCTAGCATATTATTTCTACTCGTGCCCCCCCCCACCACTGTCAACTTCAGTTCCAACCCGTAATCCGTGGACCCAAAGTAAGTCATCATATTTGCTATTGCGTTATTCTCCATTGTATAGCACAGATTGATTAACGTACCTTGCATGGTGTTTTTCTTTTTAAACAATCAAGATACTATATAATTTGTAGTCTTGTTAATACAGTAGATGAGATATTCTTTTTCCTTTCAAACGTATAGAAGAAAAGAGAAGACGTTCATTACTATGGCGAGAAAAATATGTTTATTAGAATAAAAAAAATTGATGACAATAACAACTAACCAGGTTAGCAATTAAGTCCACAACTCTTCAGGTCATTTGCCTCATAGATTATAAAATAATTAAATTATTGATGTTTTTCATTAGCACTTCCCAATCGGTTTCTTTTATTAAGGAATGTTTTATTCGTTAATTTTGAATCCTAGAAATCTACGAAAATATGGGTTTTATGTCATTTTATATTAATAATAAGAAAAACGCTTAAACCTAGGAAGCTTCGTAGAATTCCGTAGTAGAACGTAAATACTTTTGTAATTTTGTAATAAAGATTCTGTATGTAACTTTTTTTGCTGTACCATTTCACAGCTAGTGTTCGTCTATAGATGCCTTTGAATGGGCGTTTCTGCAGGTAAAGCGCGTTTTTGGGAAGGTCATCTCATTTGAGCATAAACTCCAGGCGTCTTGGTTTGGCCGCAATTCATTTATGCAATTCATTTCGTTGCTCTAAGTCTTTAAGCATTTGCTACTCAATTGAAATTCGGGCTAAAGACGAAAGTCGATCCTCAGCCATACGGCATCTCAAAAATGATCGTATTCTGTCCAAGGTTGAGAAACCTCTTCCATTTGAAACTGAAGTAAGGAAAAGTTGTATCAGTCTCACAGTTTCAGACATTGAAGCCAAAAACCGAGTTCATGAAGAATCTCCAAAATAGATTTACTTGAGGTACACTTTTTGAAATCATTGTATGAATACAAATACCTGAGATCACTTGTCAAGTATGTTAGGTCAAAATACCAGGGTATGTTTTCTGCAATGCATCTATATGTTGCTTAGGGAATGTACAGGAAAAAACTTCAAACTTCTTTATATCGAGCAATTTAAAATATGAAAAGTCTTCTATGTTGGCGGATCGTTCTTTTAGTGACGAAATGATGTTTTGAATTATTTCAAAATATAGACTTTTGTAGTGATTCGACTGCCCTAGTCCTTTTTGTGGGTGGAGCGTGTGATTCGTCAAATATTTCAATGTCTGCCATCGTTTGTTGGATCATATTTTCATAATGTTCATTTTCACAATTGTTTGATATTGATTGAATGAAAGCATGTATTTTATCTTGAGCATATTTCACTTTTCTGCAATCATGTATTTTATCTTGAGCATATTTTACTTTTCTGCACTGTAAAATGTCAAATAGTTTCTCTACTTGAGAAAGAATGACATAAAACTATTAATAAATGCCATGAAAGTGAAATCATCCAATTTTGACAATAGATTATCGGTTTCATTTAGTGTTGCTTCATCCAATATTTCGCGATGATCAAGAATATCTTCGAGTGCGTTCAATATTTTTTGACGATCGTCTTTTATAGCGGATACAGTTTTTGATTTATTAAACCATCTGGTAGCACACAAGGATGGGATGCTGATTTTTAATTTTAGGAACACACTCTTCCGTTTCGTACTAGATGATGTGAATTTACTGAAACTGTAAATGGGCAAAAAATATTTTAACGCCATCAACATTTTCCGTACTTTTACTCAAAACTTAATTAAGTTTATGGGCATAACAATGGATGAAATCGGCGTATTTAAATCCCCCTTTCAATTTAATTTGCACTCCGTTCCGTTCACCTGTCATCACGGCTGCTCTATCATAAGTTTGGCAAACCAATTATGATTTTGCATCATCGAAGGAATTTAAAGAATTCTCGATTATATCAACTAATCTGTGGCACTATTGTCATCGACGACTGGCATTAATCTCATCTGCGTCTCTGGTACAGATTATGATGCAGCCTTGTGTGTTTATTTTCTTGTACCGGATATGTATAATGTTTGTGCATTAACTGATCTAACATTATAACTATACACCCTGTCTGATGTAATATTTATGGCCGCTGTTACCTTACGTTCGTTTATTATCGGTTCTATGTAGTGTTTTTCCATATTTACGTTTTTTTATTTTTTTACATCTGTTGTATTTCGCGTTTGCAGGCCATAGTTATCAGTCACGGCAATCAAGGATTTTACTTTTAATTTCAATCGTTTTCAGCAACACAATTTGTTGCATAGTCTAGTTCTGCACATTGATCCCGAATTTCCCCAGTCTTATTGCAAAATGTTTTAGGATTGTTTTTAGCGCTCCTTTATGTTCCATATTCCTTTCAGTACTCTGGTAAATTATATGTATTTGTTTCTCTTACTGTTATTGGCCCACAAGGAGCTTTCACACAGGTCTTCAGAGATCTGTCCCTGAAAACAGCCTGTGATGTTCCCTGGAAGCTGAGTGATAACAAGTCTCCCTAGGTTTCCAGTACTCTCCACCTCTTTCGCAACAGTTGCTTGCCATTGGTTTCTCATTGTCAGCAGCTATTGGTCTTTACTGGGATTTCAGTAGTAATAATCCTCCACAAGGTCCCATTTCTCTTCGCACTTATTCGGCTGAGGTCTGTTCAGTTCATCGGTCTTTCTTTCCTCCTTGATTCTACTTGGTTATTTGGTCTCGCTCTTTGGGGGGAGGGGGCAGTGATGTGGCAATAGGGCTGAGATTGGCTTAGAGAACTTATAGATATGCGGTTTCAGTGTTCTTGTTGTCATGTAGTGTTTCATGTTTTGATTTGCAGCAGTTAGTCTGGCCCGCACTTATTATTATTATTATTATTATTATTATTATTATTATTATTATTATTATTATTATTATTATTTTATCTTACTCGGAAGGCGTTAAAGACGCGTGGTATTACCAATAACCATCCCCTGATTAAAACAGTTTCTGTACCTCTTTATTTTTTATTAGCATATAAATTCAGTTTACCGTTTATTATGAAGTATTAGCTAATTCTGATTATTATTATTATTATTATTATTATTATTATTATTATTCTGATTATTATTATTATTATTATTTTTATTATTATTATTATTATTATTATTATTATTATTATTATTATTATTATTATTATTATTATTTTATCTTACTCGGAAGGCGTTAAAGACGCGTGGTATTACCAATAACCATCCCCTGATTAAAACAGTTTCTGTACCTCTTTATTTTTTATTAGCATATAAATTCAGTTTACCGTTTATTATGAAGTATTAGCTGATTCTGATCGACGATGTTCTCTATAATTTAAGTGCTATAATTTTCCTACACAGAAACCAATAATTCCCGTAAATTCCCAGAGGAGGTATAAACGGTAATCTCCTGCTGTTAAATTTTCCACCGTGACAAAATATTGGGGCCGCAAAAGTATTAACGACATTGCTGCTCGGCATCAAATATTGAATTATGATATTACTTAAGGTAATTTAAATCAAATTAAATTAAATTTTCAAGTTATGCACTAGTGTAATGGAATATGTTTTACTGTTATTTCTGTCGTAAAAGTTTTCATTAATATTTTCATTAACTTTTCACCGCAGCGAAACTTTATATTCTTCAAACCTTTGTAATTTTTCATTGGTGTATGTCTCTCCTTTATTGATAATAAAACTTTCCATCTTTCATAAAAATATCGCGTTTAAAAACCTTTATTTTTCTATCTGAACTAGCGGGGATGAGTGCTCGTCTTTGTCATTTTGTAAAATACGCTTAATATGATAGTTTAATTTATCCAAATTTCGTATATATTATTATAGAGTCGTGATTTCAAAAGTAAAAAAAAAATATTTGTGTGGCATCAACTAGAATCGAAACTGAAAGCAAAGATGTAGTATTCAAAGCTGGTGACGTTACCAACGCACCACCAGGACACGCATGTGAACTGATTTAAAAGTAAAAACTAAAAATGAATTAAGATGGGTGTACAAAATGTATAATGATTTTTTTTCGATTTTGATCAATTCTTGACTCTTTACAAACTATTTTAACCGAATAAAGACCTTAAAAAAAACGACCCGGAAAAAAATCAAATAATTCCAAACCCCTGGCGCCGCTCTGCGTCTTTTAATTTTGGAGGAGATGGAGTTTGAAAATATGTAGACAGAAAAACATATATAGCCTTTCTTATATTAGATTATACATATTGATGTGTACGACAGTGTAAATGAAGATGCGAAGATTACATCATGTACGAAAAAAGGGAGGTAAACAACTTTAGGGCTAGAGTATATAGAATGCCCTGTTTTATTATACTTATGTGGCGATATTTAAATTCATATTTGATTTTGTAAAATTGAGGTAGTTGCTTGTCTAGCCGAACTGATGAGCTGTGATACAGCCAAACAGTACGGTGTGTGGATGACTATATATATATATATATATATATATATATATATATATATATATACATACATATATATATATATATATAACTCATTATATTATCAGAAAAATAAAGAAAGGTTAAAGATAAACTCTTTGGGTCATGCCTTTTCAAAGCTAATACTTCTCATCAGAAACGGTGACGAGCTAGAATTATACAACTTACATTTAGATATTAAATGAGAATGCAGCAGCAGCAATTAGCACCAACCCTATTCAGGGTTTAACGGCTTCCTCCGAAAGAGGAAGTTTCATGGGAGTATGAAATTTAAAAGCGGCCCGCAGTCATGTATATCCCCGTTAGGGGTGATGACGATGTTAGGTTTTTGCAACTTTTTGCAGGGAGGTGTCGACGTCCTCCTACATACAGCACCTGGACTTCCTAATTTGGTCACTCATTTTAGTAATGACCAGGCTCAACGTTGCTTAACTTCGGTGATCTGACGGGAACCGGGGTGTCAACGTGATTGTTGCTGTATAAATTGTTTAATTAAATGAGAATGAAGGAGTACGATTAAATTGAAAATATAGGTAAAACATTAGGTTAGATAGGATAAGATTAAATTGTAAATATAGGTAAAGCATTAGGTTAAATAGTATATAATTATGGTGAATAGGATGGGTGGTATAGAATTAGACATCATTGCAGAAACAAACCCCATGCGTTCTGTTACATATGTGTATGGTACACACAGAATCGTCAGAGGCATAACATATCCTTTTGGGTCAAACATACCTACAAGGTATATTATGAATTTTATCTTGCTGCTTGCGGTAAGATATGGGATCATATGTTGTGTGTAACTATTTTGAGGACATGTTACACGTATAACTTTGGAGTTCCAATGATCTGGCTCGAACCTACCAACCATGTAACTGATTACTTTTCTGTAAAATACACACAACAAGCGTTAGCAAGATAACATGACATAACAATAAGTATCCTACTATTCCCTCCGTTATTTGGTGTGTCTCGCACTCTGAAAATGTTTATGTTGTAGTTTTCAAAATCAGTTCACATGATACAAGCGATCAAGACAATTATGACAATTCATTCTAAGTATGAATGTGAATATACAGAGGAGATTGAGTTTGAAAATAGGGAGACAGAGACAGACTTAGTGGGTTTTATAAATTAGATTATTTTAACATCTATATTTCGTTTGCTTTCGTCGAGGAAGCTATATTTTACTTTGGAAATAAGAACAAATCCGTCACATCTAGAAGAGAGACACGTATATTTATCTCTGCACCTAACCCATACAAACACACATAGACACACAGACATATAGACACAGACACACAGACACACACACACACACACACATATATATATATATATATATATATATATATATATACCACTTAATCTGAGAAATACATTTTTGATGCATGCCAATAACGAATACTTTTACAGTTTATGTAAAATGAAACGCATAATAGTGCCTAGAAACCTGAATAACTAAGCCGCATCTCATTTTTGCTTTAAACCGTATAAAGATGCGTGACACTTGTTGCCTATAAATCAACATCATGACTTTACAAATATTAATGTGTCTTTTATTTAATCAATTTTACATTAGAAAAAACACTTCAAGAATACAGTTGGCATGCGACTGTCCGCGACGAGTCCCACTTCAACACTTAATTAAATCCTAACACGAGAGAGAGAGAGAGAGAGGGCTAAACCAGCATACCTGATAAAAGTAAAGAGACTTGGCTATCATAATTAATTATTCCAAACTCATAGACAATACACACAAATAAATGTTTAATATATATGTGCATGTTTTCTATATACATACATGGTCGGTTCCATCTATGCTACATAGAGAGATTCAATAAGTTATGTTTGCATCTGACTTATGACAAAGTTTTTTATGACCTCGTACAGTCATTATCTGCAACATCGACATTAAACTTTCACGTAACGAATGCATAGTTTTAATGATTATAAAACTGTAATTTTAATTTCTAAGTGATTCACACGGCTAGATAAAAAACGAAACCATTATTTTTTAGCGTTCCTTATATATATATATATATATATATATATATATATATATATATATATATATATATATATATATAGTAAGGTGATTGATAATTTATCATTCAAATATAAATTAAAAATTAAAAATCTGTTTTATAAGAAGGAACACAACAAAGCCAATAATTTTACGAGCGTTTAGGAAACGATGTTTTCGTTATATGCATATATATGTGTATGCATGCGTATATATATATATATATATATATATATATATATATATATATATATATATATATATATATATATATTTTAAAGGAGATTAGAGCAATAGTCTAAAGAGCTGAGTGTATTTCAATGTAACAGGGAAATTACTAGTTTAATTGAAATACGGGAAAGAGAAAGTGCTCGTTGTAATTTAGATATATAATAAGCTCGATAGGTAGATATCCTAGAGCTGATTCAATATTAAGTAATGTGATTGATAATTTAAAATTTGAAAAATCAAATGTCAACTAAATTAAAAATCCGTTTCATAAGAAGGAACAACAACAATATCAATTATCTGTACGATCGTTTCGGAAAACAATGCTTTTTATTGTGGTAAACATCCAGTTACGAACAATAATTACATATAGTTTTGTAATAAGCAAGGTCTCCTCGTCAGCAAATTTTGAAGGGTTTTTATTAAATTTAAAAGACACCATAAATAAACCTAGCATTAAAAGTAAGGCAGATGTATCTGAAAAAAAATAAAATAAAAGGTATGGATTTAAAGTTGATAAGAAGTTTAATATAGGTTATAGATAGAAAAGAAAAAGAGTAAATATAGATTTGAATTTGAATTACAAATTTGCTTTGAGTAAAATATTAAAAATATATATATGCATATATATGAAAAAATAGACACCCATATACATAGATATACAGGTGTGTCCATAAAAAATATAGGTATAAAAATTTACCTTTTAATTTTTTGCCTTTTGAAATCAGGAACTATGGTTAAAATACTCATATATATGTTTGCTATAGTTTTTCACCTCTTTGAATGATGAATTTTAAAAGGGGGGATGTCCGTGTAATAAGTTATTTCCGTTAGCGTATTTTTGATTTAAAGACGCCACGGTTTATATTCGAATGTTGTTTATATAATTTCATAATGTAAGGGGGGATAATTAGTCATATTTTCTTTTATTAAGGGCGCAAGGGGGATAATTAGTCTAACTTAATTTATTAAAAAATAAGAGATTGTAATCTATTTTTACTAATAAGTAATTTATCATGATTTAAGGTGGTTTATATTTATAAAATTTAAACCAACGTTTATGACTACATGTAAATATTAGTTCCTGTCTTGAATTTAAAAGTGTGGTTGCATTTTTTATATCTTCGTATTTTAAAATTTTTAGGGTCTCTTTTGTACATAGTGCACAGAATTTATCTCCTGGTTTATATGGTTTGCAAGACTCAATTACTCGCCATTTTAAGTTGAAAGAAATATTGCTATTTTTTAGTTGCCAAATATAGTTGGATAGAGTAGTTTGGTTTGACAGAGAGTTATTTTTAAAAGAATGTTTGTGTGTTGAAATTCTATGTTTTATTAGGCCAGATGTGGGACCAAAATATATTGCCTCTTGTTTATTGTGATTATTTTCCGTTAGGTGTAGTGCTGGATTATTATATGGGAGGTTGGTTTGTAATTGATCGGTAGATTGGTTTAAGTTGGTGTTATTATTTAATCTGGTAGTTGAGTTATGGCTGTTAATAGGTTCATGAAGATTTTGGGGTTTTTGATACTGTGCAGCTATAGATAACATTTTTAATTTTGCATGAGCCTTGTAGGGGACATTTATTTTTTCTTCTACAGTTACAGTCTGATGTATTTTGTATAGTTGTATTTTGTAGCTTTTTAATTTTCTTATTATTAGAGCTAATTATTTTTTGATGAAGGTTAGGCATAGTAGAGTAAGATACTTTGATTGTGTTCTTATTGAAAATTGTATTATATCTATGGGAGGCTTTAAAGTTCTTATCTAATATTTTAAAATATATTTAAAAAATTCTCTGGCTATGTTTGTCTCTAGGTTTTTGGAATATGGAGGGTTGAGCCATAGGGTTTCCTTATGTCTATTCTTACGTTTACGTGTTTTGGTTTGTTGTTTATTTATATTTATATTATTATTATTATCTAATATTTGTGGTTTGGTTTTATCTTTTTTTGTCTCTTGGTTATTTTTCTTAACTCGTATACGCGAAGACATATTATATGTTATTACGCTCTTAATAGGTTTATTTTCAATGCAGTTTATGTTTCTATCATTTTTATTTATGAATTTAATTTGCGAATTGTATCCCGAGTTTTTAAGGGCTTCATTGTAATATTTTTCATTTTTGATAAATATGGATTTAGTAGAAGACAGTCTAGAAATTCTTAAAGCGATATTGGGAACTATTGATTTTAATATTGATTTAGGATGGTTTGATTCATCGTAGACATATATTAAGGATTGGTTAAGTTTATGATAGGGTTCAAAGGTAGAATTCTCAAGATTTAAGGTTATGTCTAAGAAATTAACAATTTTCTTTATTAGGGTCGATTTTTATACTAAGTCCATAATTTTTAAATAATTTATGTAGAGCTTTAATTGCTTTTTAGTAATTATTATTTGTAGAGTTGGTTACGAAAAGTGCATTATCTCTGTATAGTCTTCCTTCAAGTTTGAACTGTTTATGGAGTATACGATGTATTTCATTTCTATTTTTCTGTATATATATATATGTGTGTGTGTGTCTATATCTTTTTTTAATATACATACATACATATATATATATATATATATATATATATATATATATATATATATATATATATATATATTAATATACCTGAATGAATCTATTATATATACACGTGAACAGGTTTTCCATGAAAATCTTCTGGGCAAATAATTGTAATCATATTTACGTTTGTTCAAATAAAATCAATATTTAAAACCGGTTTTTGTGTATATTTCTATACGTTCTTATAAATATATTGATAGGATTTCTATAATGCAATTTAGTTGTGTTATCAAGCCATACAAAACAAATGCCAGTTATCTCGTTTTTATTCAAACATCATAAATATTTCAAATAATGCAATTTATACAAAAAGCGTAATATTGAGTTCTATATTAATTCTTTTTCGGGAATCCTTTTCTTCTTATATTTTTTTGCAATCATTTTAACAAATATATATTTAATATTTGAATTCTGACTGACGAATATTCCGATGATTCAATGTCTGGACGCAATTATGTATTATGATTGATTGAATATCATAAGTTCTCATATTCGTTATAAGTAATTTGTTTTGGAAAAATCGAGTAAAACATTCTTATGAAATCTAAGTGACTGTCATTCTCATCCGTGTTTATATACTCTGTGTGTTATAAAATATTTGATATGATCGTCCGTGTCGTTTTCTACCAGTAATTACCATTAGTATACATTGAATACGAATGATAAAAGTTTCTTTTATATTTGCAGGGACTATTTTTTATCCAGCCCTGGTCGTCATAATTCTATCATGATCTTTTATTCTTTTAAAACTTACAGCTTTACACACCATGATATTAGCTGGTTATTCCTCGAAAAGACTGAAACACAAAAATACACACCTTATATATAATTATTTCAATAACAAATACTCTCTGCACATACGCATTTGTAAATATGTAACCCTTGCCTCTAGAGATAACCATCAGAATCTATCGCACTATCCGAGCGCAGAAACGTTAGTACCATTTAACTGCAATTTTGAGGGCGCTAATACATGTAGTTACCATGATTGGCTCGCAATAGATGAGAAATAAAACCTATTTATGCTTCACATCCGGGTGTTAGCTATAGGCAATCCTCATAAATGTGATCAGCAGGAAAGCATTACATTATATAACTAACATCCGTTTACCATTAATTATTAAAACGTCCAGCTTACAGGTGGCTACAGATACTAGTAGGTGGTTAGTATGAGAAATATATACTATTTACGTGTTCAGACGACGGTAAAAGATATTTTGTCTACATATAAAGTGGGTATTAACAAGCTGTATAACATTTTTAATTAGATGTGTTTATACTTAGAAATATTGCATATATTCATCGTAGAATGTGTAAACGTTATTATTCTTCAACAGTTTTATAAGCTGCTATTAATTTCGTAGGATGATGACTTAAGTTTATACAGTTTAAAATGTAGGATGATAAGATTTATAAAATCTGCTCTACCAAATTATTTAGTATAAGAGTTTACTACGCACATAGTGATGCTTATACACGCGGACTGATACGTGAAAAAACTTACAGCGTAACTAAGGAATGAATGCATAGCAATTTTCTTGTAAAATATTTTGAGAAGTTTATTTACTCTAACTCTGATTTTGTGAAGGAAAGTGATGTACGTTTTATATTGTCTCCAGTAGAACCACATTAAAGATAATCCCGGTTTTATGAACGAGCTAATCATGACGGGTGGAACCATTCATTGTTCTATGTCATATGTACTCGAAAGAACACAATCGTGGCTGAATAGCAATTGCAGTCTAAATGTTTTTAAGAAGTTCCCTTTCTCCAATGAAACGTTTCTTGAATGCATTTAGGATAAATCGCTGATACTTTATATTGTGGTATAATATGTGGTGAAGACACTTGTTCAGTTGCTTATTCATAGTCTTCATCTCTTTCGTTAGAATTCGCCTGACTTGGCATGGATATTGCAGTATTTCGGTTGAAGCTTCTCACAAAAGTTGATTTTGCGAAAAAAAAGTAACAATGCCTATGATTGTTCTAGCCAATGGTCACTAATTCTATATCTGAGTCGGCCTTCTACAATGTCATGCTTCTCAATGTGTTCATATGATACTAAGCTATAGGCAATGTTTCTAATGTTTATACTCTAGCGCGAATCATTTTTATGAGTCTCAGTATTTTACACCATGAACGATGAGTAGAACACCCCATCCACCTTTTTCTCCGTTAAATACTTAGTATTGTAAATATATAGTATTGTATATATATATGAGCAAACAGTTAAGAAAATATGTTAAAGAACACTTTGAAATGAGTTAAAAACATATTTAATCTGAAAAGGAAATATTAGATAAATGGATAGTCCTTAATCCGCGGAGTTTCGAAGAAATACTTTCCTTCTCATCAGAGGGTAGGAATTAGCAAAATGCGGGATCGGATTTTGCATGCAGAAGTATTTGATGAAACAAAAAGTAAGTCAAAGATCTTACTTGAAAACAAAAAACGTGAAGCAGAGAGAATATGGTAAAGAAAAAGGTGATTACACACGAATGGATAGTCTGGTGGAAGATAAAAAATCAAGTGACGGTAAAATCCAAATATAAAACTTCAAGAAAGTTAAAAGCATGTCCATTTGTACAAGTAAAATCCAAGGAAATCCCGTAATTGGAAGAAGATGGTCCATAATAATCCAAAGGCAGAAATCCATGGAATAATTCACAAAAAAGTGTACAAGGAAAAAAAGAAAAGATTCCAATAATATTAATAAAAGAAAAATAAGATGTGCTTTTCACTCTATTCCGAGACATAAATTTAAATGAGAAAGATCTGGGAAGAGAGAAAAGAGAAAAAAATGATGATGAAGTTAAATATAAAATATAAAATAAAGGGACACAAAAGTCAAAATGACCCAGACAGGAAATGTTAAAGGCGCGAAAAAAAAATATAGGGCAAAATAATATAGGCCAACTGAAATGTGCAGGTCATCACTTCAAAAAAAATGTTAGCAAGAGTTGTTAAACGACACTATAAGCTCTATTTTCTCTTTGGTTTTATCGAGCTTTTATATCTGGCTGAGATAATTCTATAAATATTAATTCTTTAATATTTATAATTTACTTTAATTTTACCATCTTGGATCATTTTGGTAATTTCAATTGTATTTTTCATTTTATATATATATATATATATATATATATATATATATATATATATATATATAAGTGAAAGTGTCTGTCTGTGTTTCTGTCAGTCTGTGTACATTTCCCTACACAATATAGCTGTCAATTTTCAGTCTACATGCTCAAAATTTGATATACAGCGTATTGAGATTTGGGAAAATCATCGTAATCAGTTTTCAGCCAGAAATTTTTCTGTTAAGGGGTCAAATTGGAACATAGTGTCCTTTAAGAACTCTACAAAACTCCTCCGACAATTTTGGGTCTAAACACTTGACATTTTAGATATAGGTTCCGTGGACATGGATCTAACTTAATAACTTGAGGCCAAAACAATAAATGATAAGGGGTCGCTACTAAATTACTCAGACAATTTCTTGTCTAACCATTTGTAATTTTACATAAAGGGTATTCAGAGACAGGGCAAGCTTTTAAATCGGTTTGTGTCGGAAATTTGAGCTACTAATATATACATGTATGTATTTATGCATGTTTGCAGGTCTGACTAAAACTTTCGACAGAGGCAACGGATTTTCACAAGATCAGTATCGTTTTGAAGTTCGACCTTTCAGAAGACAAATATCGAGAAATTGCCTAAAAACATGAATATCTTCATCTTCAACTGGGCACTTTTCTACAGAGGTATCGCTTTTTTCACCGATATTTTCGAAAGTAATTCTCTCCTTTCGACTGTCTGGCCTTAATTAAAACCTACGTCCCTTCCGGTTTTCGGTGGTCGTAACAGCGTTCTTTTCCTCCTTTGCGGTACGGGTTCGAGCCAGCTTTCCTACTACCACTTTCTTTTGTATTAATATGCATCTCCAAACACTCGGGCAACGCCGGCCATCCACGGTAATATATCTATAAAAGTGAAAATGTCTGTCTGTCTGTCTGTGTATATTTCCCTACACAATATCTCTTCCAATTTTCAGTCTAAAGAGTGGAAATTTGATATACAGGGTATTGAGAGTTGGGAAAATCTTTGTCATTAGTTTTCGGCCAGAAATTTGGCTGTTAGTCGTCAAAATTCAACGATTTGACATTTGAGAACTCTAATAAACTCCTCCGCCAATTTTGGGTCTAAACACTTGGAACTTTAAATATAGGTTCCTTGGACATGGATTTCATTTAATAACTGAATTTGAGGCCAAAACAATAAACGTTAAATGGTCATAATAGGGGTCAACGTTTAAGAAAATTGATTGCTGCGATCTCTACCAAATTACTCGGACAATTACTGATATAAACATTTAAAATTTTACAGAAAGGGTATTCAGAGATAGGGCAAGCATCTTAATCAGTGTGGGTCGAAAATTTGAGCTACCAACATGCGAATGTGTTTGTGTATGTATGTTAGCATGTTCGCCTAAAACCTTCGAAAGAGACGACGGATTTTCACAAGATCAGTATTGTTTTGAAGGTCGACCTTTCATACGACAAATATCGAAATATTGGCTAAAAACATTAATTTCTCACCCTCAACTAGGCACTTTTTTTACAGGGAGGGGTCGTTTTTGCCGCCGATAATATTGAAAATGATCCCTCTTTTGGATTGTCTAGCGTTAATTTAAATAAAGTCACTTCCGGTTTGGCAGTGATCGTACCAGCAAATACGTCAGGTTTTTTCTCCGTCCTTTACTCCTTTGCGGTATGGGTTCGAGCCTGCCTTCCTACTTTTGGACTCATATATATATATATATATATATATATATATATATATATATATATGTGTGTGTGTGTGTGTGTATGTGTGTATATATATATATATATATATATATATATAGTAAATAATTATGTCAGCCCATTTAAGAAACTCGTTTTTCATCTTTGAGCAATTTCCAGTTGAAATAAAGTCAATTTAGCTCGCATACATAGATTATCATATAATGAGTAGTTCACTCTGTCGCACATTAAAAACATTTAAAAATAAATGTTAATATTTCAACAATATTTCTCGCAGTTCAGGGTGGCCGAATGGATTTGTTCCTTGCTAATGGCGTCAGAGATGGCTTCGTTGCGGGGTTCGAATTTATCGATCGGTGTAAACCGTGACACCCTGCACTGATAATTCCAGGAACGAATCTTGAGTATCTCTAGGTATTTAATAATTATTATAGTCAATAATTCTATATATGTATATATATATATATATATATATATATATATATATATATAAGTAAAAATATCTCTGTGTGTGTCTATGTACAAATAATTCCCTACTAAATATTTTTGTAAATTTTCTGTCCACAGACTCGAGATTTGAGATAAGGGTTATTGAGATTTGGGAAAATGCTTATAATCGGTTTTAGACAAAAAATATGTTGTTAAAGGGGTTAAAGTACACGTATTTGACATTTGAGAACTCAGACAAACTCGTCCGCCAATCTTGGGTATAATCACTTGACATTTTAGATAAAGGTAACTGTGAACTGGATCTAACTATATAATTTTATTTGTGTCCAAAGCAATAAATGTGAAGGGGTAATAATTAGGGTCTAAGTTTAAAAACATTGACCTCTGCAGTCTGTACCAAATTACTCGGTCGGTTTTTTGTCTAAACCTTGAAAATTTTACAAAAATTGTATTCAGACATAGAGCAAGATTTGTAATCCTCTTTTTTTTCTGAAAATTTTGCTTCGAAGGAATCAAAGTTCAAAATATTTTACCTTTGCAGTCTCTAGAATACTATTAAGCCAATTTTTGGTCTAAGCATTTAAAAATTCTACATAAAAGGTGCTCAAATATGCAGTAACCTTTCTAATCAGATTTTGGACGAAACTTTTGATGGCAACAGATCAAAGGTAACAAAGTCTACCTTTGACGACTCTACCAAACTTCTCCGCCAATTTTGGATCTAATCACTAAATTTTAGATGTAGGTTACTTGCACATGGGTCACACATTTTAATTCAATTTGAGCCCAAAACAATAAATGTTAAGGTGTCAAAATTCGGTCAAGTTTTTAAAAGTTTAACGTCTGCGGTATCTACCATTTTTTCTCTATGGTATTTAAGGAAGCCTATAAAGGCATTACCGTGCATATTCGCACTTTTCATTATATACTTATGCACATAAAGTTATGAACAGTACATAGGGTCAGAGCAAAGCTGGGCTGAAATCCTATTATATATATTATATACACATATGAAATTGTCTGTCTGTGTGCATGTCCCTACCAAAATACTCTGTACATTCTGAATCTTCAGAGTCTAGATTTGTCATAAGGGGTATTAAAAGTTGGGGAAAATCGTTTTAATCGGTTTTTGGCCAGAAATTTTGCTGCCAAGTGATAAAATTTCAACGATTTGACCTCTACATAACTTCTCCGCCAATTTTGGGTTTAAACACTCCAAAGGAGAGTTATTACAATATCGTTTTGTTTGCGAAGATTCAGTCCCGGAAAGTGTATCTGTCGCAATTTTAGTGTTTAACTATTCAGATAGATTTCTTAAAAAACATAATAAAGAATATTTTTTACATGGTTACAAATAACAGACACACACCGCAGCCATTCTTCTTGTTTTGATGATAATATTTCTCTCATAGAAAAGAAAAAAAAAGAATATCTCGTAATCAAACGGAATAATAAGCGCGCTCAACGTAAACACAGCGATATAAAATTATATATATATATATATATATATATATATATATATATATATATATATATATATGCCACTCGTTAATCTTTTATGAAGTGCTGGGTAAAACATAAACTTATTAAATTAATTAATTTGAACTCTCAAACTAATATTTCGCACAAGTACACAGAAGGAACAAAAGTGAGTTGTTTCGAATCTAATGTTTCCAAATTGAACATATATAGATTACTTACCGACAAAATAAATAATTAATATAACAATTGATATAATTTAGAATAGAACTCGAATGTGGTAAATTAAATAATAAACAATAAAACAAAATATAAAATAAAAATAAGATAATAAAAGATACAGAACATTAAAATGAATAATAATAATAATAATAATAATAATAATAATAATAATTAATATATATTGTGATATCGTAGCACGATCTTAGATAAACACAGTTTAAAGGTTTTCTTATTAACAGGATGAACGATAAAAGTGTGTGTAGATTAGTTGTAAAATGTCAAAACTAATATTTTAAATAATCTATTTGATGAGTAAGTTTTTAAAATACAACAAATACATAATTTCGTCGTTATTGGCAAACAAACAATGTAATATAATTTAAAATACTACGAACTGAAAAAACGTGTTTCCTGTTATTTGGTCACAAACAGCATTCATTTAGCTGTAACTTTATATATAGGTGAATGCTTTTCTATTTGAAAAGAAATTACTAGGAACAAGTGTTATATATATATATATACATATATATATATATATACATATGCATATATATATATATATATGCATATATATATACATTTATTTTTAATCTAGAAGGATTGGAACGCACAAACTGATTTACATTGCAAGTAAATGATAACATTGGCCAAAAAAAAATTTCACATAGTGCATAAGATGTTTCAACTGTTTTTATTTAATTTTATGGCGCTGATTCCAGAAAATGTTGCCACTTTTTCTACCACGTATAGTTTTCTTACTATAGCATAACCGCCTCTGTAGGAACTCGACAGCTACAATAAAGACTAAAAAATCAAAGAAACAATCTTTTTTATGTAACTTTAAGAAACGTATTCATGATATCACACCAACATATTCACAAATAAAGCTTAAAGTCGTAAGAAATGCCACGCATAGCATTATCATCCATAAATTGGTATTTTACTGATCTTCCACAATGAGAAGCTCCGGCAAAATCGCGCTTGATTGACCAAAAGTGGTCTGCAAGCATGGTGGTTCCCCAACAACCTAGATAGCGAACTTTCATGTCGCTGATGTCTTGATAGAAGCTTCCCCTTGCTCGTCGCTGTCACCATTTATATTTCTGTAAAATGATCAAGATAGCTGTGCAAAAATGTAATTTTATATTCATATATGCACCCAGTCGTTGGAGACTTGTGAATATTTTTTAAACAAGCTCTTTGTAGTTGGAGGCCATTATTCTTCCAAGAATAATTTTACTACATTCGTAAGCGTCGTCTTAGCACTCAATTCGCCAGGATTCATAACATTAGACATTTTTGTGTTTCTTAACTTTCAAATCTGGGCCATATAAAAAAATTCCAGCTCTTAATTTCTCTATAGATAGGCCTGGCAATTTCATGCAAATATATTTGAAACATTTGCAATCTTTCTCAAGAGCCTTCACAAACAGTTTAATGATGCTATCCTCTATGTGAATTTGAGGAAACAAAATTGTAGAGCGCTCAATTAAAGGAGGAGACAGGATATTTAAAGAGCAGAGAATCAGTGCACTGCACACAAGCCAGTCTTGTTTTAGATCCCAGTTATTGCCCTGCTATCCTACAAAAACAAGAAGCAATGTAGCCACTTTGTATCTCTAGGAGAAAGCAAACCTTTTTCAAATTGACACACATGATACATCGGTGTTTTCTGTTTTCCATAACAACTTTAATTTTTGTCAGATATTTTGAAGGTTGTTTAATAGCTTACAGGAACTGATCGATGTAAGTTTCCAATCTGAAGAAAAACACATTGTAAACTTCTTTTGATACTGTCTATAAATA